>NC_063271.1:1025000-1292500 GCF_910591885.1 Bombus terrestris | reverse complement strand
CGTTGATCGATTCCGCCTGTTGGTTCGCATCGAGAACCTCCCTGACAAGTAGCTCGAGTTGGGCGCAGCTTATAGAAAAATCAAGAAGAGGAGATGTTTTGCTGGCAAAGGCGCCTCCGCATCGCCGACCAGTTCCTCCAAACATGGGGAGACACGTGGAAACTCGCTGTATCCAAGTCGGTGAGAGGGCGTCGCGTAGGGCGCAACTGTTCGATACAGTCGTGAAGAATTTGGTAGATTCGCGCGGAGAGGGATCCGAAACGAACGCGCTCAACCGTACAAGAGCGCTTCCCTCGTCGTATAATTCATCGTATAAAAAGTGGATCCTCCTCGGCTCGGTCCGTCGATTAAAAAGCACAGCGAAGGAAGCTTCGAAGTTCGAGACGAAAGAAAATTTCAGAAAGTTCCCACGAACGTAACTCCGACGACGCTTCAACTTCTTCGTAAGAATGCTGCACGACAGGCGGAGATTGCGAATATTTTTTCTCTTTTTCTCTTTCCGTATTTTTCGTTTAGTTTCGATCGTTTTGCGCGTTAAACCGACGATCATCGTATTCGTGGCACATAGTCTGTTCGATGGTGGCCACCGTGACGACTGCTCGTTTTAGTATTATACGTACGTTGCTTTGTTATCCCTGTAACGATCATCCGATGTTGCTTTCGTTTCGGTCGCGTCATTTCCTTTGAAATCCTTCGCCTGTCCTGTTTCTGCACCGTTCGAGAAACACGATTCGATCCGTTCGGTCGAGTCTTCCTTCGAACCAGCTGATCATTGTATTTCAAGGTGTACCTTCTCTTCTACTCGGTCGTACCAGTAGCAACGTTACTAGTAACACGTAGCTTCGTTTCCTTGTCCCCGATCGCGTACACCTGCCTCGTCCGACTCGACGAACGGACATTAACTCTGACGTAGTTGCCAAGCTCGAAGCTAATCGATCGATTTTCATCGCTTCCGCGTTCGCGGTTAGATCGATGCGCCTCCCGACGTGGAAGATTCACGCGCAAACCCTAAGACGCCTGGGGGCGTCCACGTCACCGGACCACCGTCCAGGGTCCCACTTTGGCTAGCACCAGTCATCTTCGTCGCTGTCAGAGTGTCTCGATCTGTAACGATCCGACGAGAGTTAGCTTGCGACCTTTTGTCCTCAACGCGATGTTCGATATCGCGGTATTTTAACGGGATCGTGTTCCCAGTGGCTATCGAAAATTCACGGTTTTTATTTCCTTATTTAGTTTCACAGTGGATGGCTACTTTTTGCTTTAAATATTTTATTCCACGACTCGATTCTCTGATACGACGGATTTCTTACATGGAATTGGTGAATCGGTCCACTGGGAACAGCTATCGCGCGAAAACGCGACTGACGACGTTTCGTACAACGTCTAGCGTAACTCGAACAACTCGAAGAAAATCGAAAGAACGCTCACCTGGGTGTCCTTTGCTTAGCCTGCGGCTGAGGTTTGTACCCGTTTGGTACAGGACTGGGCAAGAGACGGCCGCCGCGGCCCATTGCCACCGCCTGCTCGAAGCTCAACGGACAGTGGCTTGGTTGCATCGGTGGCAAATGCTGTCCTGGTGGCGGATGCTGCATACCGGCCGGGAGCGTCACGTGCATGTGCGAGCCGTGAGTCGGCGAAGCGTTCAACTTGGGGAAATTGATGTTGGCCGGTTTCAGTTGCAGAGTCGAAGGTTTGTTGGGCGTTGGAGGCAGTAGACGACCCTGTCCCCGTCTGGTTACTAACACCGGATAGCTGTGCTGATGGGGATGATGCCGATGATAGTGCTGGTGGGAATGAGCAGGCTGGCGACCACCGATCGGACTCGGACTTCTCGATCGTTGCTCCAAGCTTGTCGTCCCGTAATGCCGGCCTCGATCGATGTGGTGAATGGGACTCGGTGTCCTCGCTGGACTGGTCGAAGCGCTCCACGGACCTGACGAATATAGTCGTTAGCGTTTGCGTTCCGAGTCTCTCTACGCGACCACTATCTTCTACCTGCCCTAGGAGATCATTCGATGAAACGGGATCGTTCGAGGACTATCGGAGGAAGTATGGTCGTAGCCGAGGGAACGAACGTTGTTCGCGTGTCTAGGAGGATACCGGCATATATACTATAGATATCGTGTCGTTTATAGCAACGGTGGAATTCGACTAGAGTCGGAGTCGGTCTAGCTGTTCGCTAACAGAGTGCCACATCGGACAACATGCCGCATGCTAAACTCTCTAGCTCCACCAAAGATTCTAGGGACCGCGGTGCGTGCAGTAGTATAATACTATAGCTAAGTACAAACAACGAACGAGCGTCTAATCAACGATGTTTCTAGATGGAAGGGACAGAGTGCAAGTGTTTTCAGTGTGCAAGAGTGCTCGATATCGAAAGCCTGTGTTATCCATTTCGTGCAGTGCGGTGTCTCGAACGAATCAGAAGGAATCGCGAGTAAGTAATCAACGAATATAAAAAGGACAGAATGATGTACTAGATAGTAGTCGACGAAGAACGGTCGAGAAGAACCGATTTCTTTGGAATTTTTACGTTTGGAATTTTCGAAAAGTTCTCGACGTATCCGATCCGTAAAGGAGAGTTTGGAAATCAACGAGGAAAAGTATGATCGTTCGTATTCGAGTGTCTGTTTTGTGCTCGATACTGTGTCGATTGCGTACTAATTTGTATCTGTTTGTTGTGTCGGTGAACGATGTGGCTGGAAAATGTACAACCGTGAAAGCCAAACGATAATCGGTGAAAGTAACGATGATAATGACGATAATAATATAACGATAACAACGATGATGACGATGAAGATGATGATGATTATGATGATGATGATGATGATGATATATCGATAATGATAATAATAATAATAATAATAATAATAATAATAATAATAATAATAATAATAATAATAAGGGTAATAATAACAATAATAATAATGGTAATAATAACAATAATGATAATAATAATGATGATGATGATGATGATGATGATAATAATAATAATAATGAGATTGCTTTGGAACAGGGAATGAAACGGAGTTGCGAAAGAAATTACCATCGTCGTAATAGTCGCAGTGGTCGTAATAGTCTTTGTAGGCGCATAACAGAACAAAACGAAGAAACATATTACATCGAGTGACACAGAGCTTCTGCCTCTTGCGAGTAAACCATTTATAGCGACATTCATATTTTTTCTAAATCGTAACTACGAATCTCTCGTCCGTTCCACGATGCCAGCATCGAACAGAGATCGGAGCGAGTTCGTTCGAGACTTTTACGATCGTTTTGAAATACGATCCGTGTACGAGAAACGTTCGCAAAAGAGATTCGTAGGTTGGATTTCGTAAAAAGGACTTATCGTTGCACCGTGTTTTCTTCGACGAAATTATCATTGCTGTCTTGTACCTCGGATCCTGTGCCGATGATTGTACTGTGTCGGATGGGGATGATGCGTGTGTCTCTGAATCTCGACGACGTTGCTAACCGTGTCGCTAAACCCTGGTCCTTCGTGGTAATAATGACCATGATGATCGTATCCAGGTCGCCCTGGCGAGTGTCTCCTGAAAAGATTACCGATTAATTTCATATTCGCACCGTTCGTATCATCCTCCTGTCCTGACCATTAAGCATCGGCACACCTGTTCGTATTTCACACGAATACTCGTGTCTTGTTATTACCTTAAACTGGGTGAACGGGATGGATGTCTAACCGGTTGCACTGGTGGATGAAGTCTTTTGCCGGCGTGGGTAAGACTCTCGAGACTACCGGCACGCGAGTCGCTAACTACAACGTCCTGAAGCTCCATCTAAACGAACAGACTCGTCGATTAGAGGACCGCCCCGACAAACGGAATAAATCAGGGGTTTAAGGAGAGTCGGGGTGCCGCCGATTCTTTGCCTTCGTTACTAACGATTCGCGACTCGAACAAAACGTCTTTTCCGAATCGAGACGCCTTTTGCCTCCGGAACGCGAATCTCCGCGCGAGTTTCCCAAACGAAACGTAAAGAGCAACAAGCGTAAATTGAAAATATCTGCGCGCCACTCTCCGCGCGTCAATTAAGATACCGGATGGAAATTCGCGCTGAGATTCGTCTTCTTCTCGTTTGTCTGGTTTTGTCTCGAGAAACTGTCTCGACGATTTCGAACATGAGAAGAACAGTCAGCGAGGAGGAGCAGAGAAGTCGATATACAGGCACATGTACGCGCGTGTAGAAGCATGCGAGATTAAAGTTTCGGGCATGCACATGCTTTGCTGATTTAGTTTCGTTCGGAGCGGTTTAGGTGAGAGAAGAAGAGAAACCAGTCGGTCGTGTTTGCACTACCGTTGCGACGAGCCGTCGCTCGTCTCACGCATGTTTCTTACTTACCGGCACACGGATATACATGGAATTATAACGAACAACGAGACACACGGAGAACGAGGCAATCGTTGACGAATTCACGAGTGCTTCGTTACTCTCGAGTGTAATCTCAAGGCTGAAAGCAGCTAGGGATAAGGGTGGGGTTTCTCTAAACATTCGCGTTGAACTTTCGCTAAAGAACATCGCTTCGTTTCTTCCTCGTATTTACGCACGTGCCGAGGCGAAGGCCGTTCAACATCGATCCGTAAATCGATCTTGATCTTTGCCGAGTCTTTCTTTTGCCTAGCATATGCTTTCTCAGCCGTGTTTCGGACAACCGTGCGCGAATCAAACAACGTTTTCACTAACCTCGCGAACGCCAGTCTATCTATTATACTACAATACGATCTAGTCGTCTAAAATCTATCCCGATCTAAGGGTGTCCTCGAGTCCGTCTATAAGGAATTTCTTTGGTTATTCACGAACTAGACTAAGGGAGCTGCTTCTTCGTCTAATCGTAAATAAGAAATCGCTCGCGATTTACTACCACATGGTTCAAACTAATTCCACGAAACAAACGATATATCCCGCTCTAACGATAATCGATCTAAGTCTAATAAAGCGTAACGTCGCACACCGAGATCTATGTACAAATCGGTCGGTTCGATCTAGAAATGACAACAACGTGAAAATATCTGTACATCCCGATCGAAGCGAAGTATCCTCGATCTACCGCGATCTAGACACGTGTCCCGAGGCCAAGTAGAACCAAGCGCACAGCGAGTGGAAATCCCTTAGCTCGCGAGCCTGATAAACCCAACGAGCTAAGTCGATTCGTTCTGTATCGCAACCGATCGAGGGAGATTTCGTGGGAATCGAGATTCATTCGAAATCGAGGAGGATTTTAATTGAATCGAGCCGAGAGACCTTGTGATAACGGATCGAGGAGCGAGGTGCGTAGGTATTCTGGTGTTGATAGTACGAGGGTGGTCGGTGAGCATGATGATGATGGTGATGGTGATGGTGGTGGTGGTGGTGGTGATGGTCATAGTATAGATCATTGTCGGTATCGTAGTATTGGTCGTGATGGTGATGGTGGTAGTAGTAGTTTTGATCCTGCTGGGAGGGCACCTCAGCCAGCAATGGCTCTAGCTCGGGGGCGCGATCCTCGTCAATAACTACGGGTACAACCCCAGACCCACCCCCTCCCTGGCTACTCTCTCCGCTGCTGCCTAGTATATCGTACTGGTGGGACATCTTCCAGTTCACCTTTTTATTTCTGAAATCAAACCGAAAGAGAACAAGAAAATCGTCGTCGCGATTACAAATATTCCTTTCTATTTCGTTCTTCGTTTTGGCACGAACCGAATTTCCCGCTATTGTTTCGAAAGTATCGTATAGTTTCTCACCGCTCGGACGCCAACGTACTGGCATTTCAAGTTCTTACAAGTAATAGAGCGAGAAATATGGTCCGTTGCAAAACGAAGTCGATATCCCATCGAGATTAAAACGGAGACCAAGTACCTGATGCTACGTTGACGTCTACTGTGCTCGTCGTCTTCCTCCATGTGCTCCTTGCGTTGATCGAGCTTCGTTTCCGGCGTCGGCCGTACCACGTGTTCGAGGCTGTTCGCCCTACTTCCGGCTGCGTGATTATTTCCGGTATGATTTACCGCCGTCACGTCCAGTATGCAGTTGAATAAGGCCGATTGCTAAAGTCGAACGTGCGAAACCACACCGACTATCAGAGTTGATCGATATTTCTTTTATGTGTGTGTTTTTATATTTTTACTTTGTCGTTTTATCGATCGTCGTTTACAGACGTTTCGATCTTCGAGCCAACTCGTATTATCGTACAGTATGTACAGGCACATACAGGCTTTCTTTCGTTCTCCTCGCTTTACCTTTTTTCTTATTTTTTTTTTTTTTTTTTTTTTTTTTTTTTTATCTATCTCTTGCGTGCTTTCGAGTTAGAAGGAAAAAAAGAACGATTAAGATAGAGCACGAGTTGTAGCAACGAAACGGCAATAGAGAAATTTTCGCCAAAAAACAGAGGCCATGCTAGAAAGAGTATTACGTGACATGGTGCACTTGAGAGTGTCGCTAAGAAAAAGATTTTTTCCTCCAACGGCAAGAAAGTACACGTTTCTTTTTTCTTTTTTTTTTTCGTTTACTTTTTTTCTATTTGCTTTTTGAGATGCGCGTGCAGAGAATTGCAAGAAATGTCGAGCATCGAACGAAATTGTAGTAAAAGTGGTAACTGTAATCTGTGACGGTGGATCACTCTGGCAAAGCCTGTATATGTTTCTCAAAAGCTAGATTCTTACGTAGGTATATCGATTATTTTTCTTATTTACTTGTCGAGTGTTTACAAGTGAGCGTAAAGAACTATATGCAAACGAAGACATTTAATTACTCGTCACGGTTACGGTACTGTAGAAATGCAAACGTTAGTAGGCATGCAACGTAATACGCGAATCGTTCATATTCCTCGATATTGGATAGACGCGCGCAATATTCCCTAATCCCCTATAATTCTTCGAGCAAATCGATCTCTAAATCGGTCGTAGAGGAAGATGCACGATTGGCGAATATTTTCTTCGACATATTGATACATACATATGCGAAAAGGTCGTGGACAAACACAGTACACAAGCCAACCATAGCGAACAGAACTACTTTGGGGGTACTAGACTAACTCTATTCGTTTATCGTATACGTACACATACACTGGACGCGGGTGTACATTTCACTCGAATTACCAACATGCCTACGTACGCCATATTTGGCTAGGTTTCATCTACCGTCGATTATCTTCGTTCAAATACTCCGAATACGATAGGACAGAATTTTTAACTGTTCAAATACTTGGTCTACAAATATTTAGATACTTTAAATACGACGAAAAGCGCATCCTCGCGGAGGCCCTTTTCCCCTCGATGATCGAGAAGCAACGCGAATATTCGCCGTACTTCGAACCATCGTACCTCGATCTATATTCGTCGATACGATACGTTCGTACGTCGTCCGGCAAATGATCGTGGTTGCATCGCGAGAAAAAACATTTGGTTGTTCACAGCATCGTTCGTTTCGAGAAAAAAACAGGCCGTCGCCGAATCTCCCGTAGAAAAACTTGAAATCTAGCTAGTTAAAAAACAGTATGGTAGTCGTAGTCGTGTTGTCTGCGTGTAACCGAGTAACGGGATGCTCGATTGTGTGTCCTTGTTGTAAAACCGTGTGAGAAAACAAGCCATCGGAAGAGAATCAGCAAGGCAACGAGTCTAAGGAAATTGTAGATTCTCTAAGAGTAATCACTACGCTACGTCGTTAGAGAGAGTAACAGGTAGGATAAGAAGGAAAATAATATACAGTTTGATACATATAACGAGAAAATCTAACTCGACGAACGCACCTCGATTCGATCTTTCGTTTTCTCGAGAACACGGTCCTCGAGAATCGAGTTCGAATCGAAAGTGAATTCCTCAATTTTTTTGTCTAAGAGCTGCTGTAGAGGGGGGGGGGGCGAGAACGAGAGAATAAAAAAGAAAAGAAGTAAGAAGAAAAGGTACAATCAGAGCTGTAGCAAAGTTTCGTAACAAGGATACATCGTTTTGAAAAAATTCCAAAAGAAACAACTTTTAATGCTCGATCTAAGATCGACTATGTCGGACACCAACTATCAATTACATTTGGGCTTGGAGAACTATCGCTCTAAGAGATGAAATCGGATATTGGTGATCACTAATTGCGACCTAATTAATGGAACGATACTCGAGGCAAAAGGCGAGCTATGTTCGAGGATCGAGTCTCTCCGGTATTTTTCTATAGGAGGTTCCACGTACTAGGTAACTTACTTACACACAGCTATATCGTGTTCTCGGGGCAAAGAGCCGATTCACGTGGGAACAACGTGCGAACGATCGCCCACGTGACATCGACACCACCACTAGAAAACTCAAAACGTTGCAATTCTATGCATCGTCGCGAGTACCTTTCGTAGTAAGGTTTTTCGTTAAAAGAAAACCTTCTTTCGTCCAAAAAGGGAAAGAAGAGGGAAAGACAGAATGTCGATCAGACGATTTGACGATGCATAGAATCGAACGAATTTAACTAGATTCAAATATTATCCTAGACTAGTTGCTTATTGTTTGAAGAGGAAACGTGCCATTAAAGAAAGGAAATTCTTTTAAAAGGAAAGACTAAAATATCTAAAAGTTCTATATAGTGTAAACTCGACAGATGCTCTAGTAATTACTTCCACTAATATATTAAGTGCCTAAGAAAGAAGAAAAGTTCGCTCGTGTGATTGTGATTCTATATAGAACGCAACTGCCGTTGATTTCGTCCTTTTCATTTTTCTGCTTTTTCTTTTTAAGTAAAGTTCAAACTGCCGATTGCGCGTGCGGCGACGATTATACGTATTCGCATCAATTGCCGTTGCGTTATCCTCTATCGATCTGTGATTCGGTGACAGTTGAACGGTTAAGGAAAGAACAAAGGTCTACGATGTGAAAGGAAAGTAACTCTAACGAAAATGTACATGTGTAATAAATGTCATAGTGTGTGCACGCGTCTGTATCGTGGATCTGTGTCGATACATAGAAAGAAACGTACAAGATTAAGAAAAGAGCAGAGATACAACCGCCGATTCGTAAATTAAGAAAAAAAAAAAAAAAAAAACGAAAAGAAGAAAGAGAAGAATTACGCTTTTATCAACGATCGAAATCGATCGATCAAGTATACTTTGTAATATGTACAAAGGATACGATACACGATAGGCTACTGTGTCTCTGCAGGAGATAGCGATTGAAATATAAAAGGAACGTATTATTAATGTTATTATGTACAAGAAAGGTAGATCGTTCGCTGCAAAGTTCTCGCCGTTACTTTCCTTCTGTACGCATTGCCGATTAAAACGTGTCTATTTCGAATTTTCATTAAAACGTTTCGATGATGCACCTTGCAGCGAACGACGAAACGCGTGAACGATCGTATTAGTGAAACGTAATGTAACTCTGTACAAAGAAAAAATAAAACGGAAAGACCGTATTAAGATGATAAGATAAGTAAGAGAAAAAGTAAGTACTACCGCCTGGGCTGCAGGACTTTGCCCGGCATTATCGTTATCGATAAGATCGTTATCGTTCTGGAAAACAAAGAGAAAAGACACAAAGAGATGATTGATAGCTGCGTGAACATCCTCTTGTCTGGGTATATAACAACTACATAAACATAATACAGTATCTGTGATTAATATCCAGTTTTCATAAATTACTCCTACGCTAATGTCACAATAATAACGATAATCATAATCATAATCATAATCATAACCATAACAGTAATAATAATAAAGATAATAGTAATGATAATAATAAGAACAACAACATAATTCTATTTATCGATAATTCGAAGGTTCAAACCTCGTTGTCGTACTCTCTTTCTATGACTTTTCAATGGAAACACGTATAAATTCAACACACAGATTCTTTTCTAATATTCTAATCGTAACTCATTCAAGACTTATATCGTCCTAATTATCTATGTGTAATCCGTATTTGCGTCGATACGTCGTACGCTACATAGCATCGACCGATCGAACGACCGAAATAAATATCGGATCGTCGTCGTATCGTCGTATAGTCGTCAAATTTACGAACCTTTCCAATAATTAACGAGTAGTAGCGATCGACGTATCGACTCTAGATAATCTACGTTTAATCATTTGCATGAAATTTGAATCGTGACGTTCAGGAAGGGTGACACATCGAACTGCTTCTACACATATTGACTCGGCTAATTCAACTTAACAGACAGAAATTGAACGTCTTCCTTGTTCGTGATATTCGACTAACGATAAATTATGCCGATTCGTTAGCCCAGCGAGACCGTTCCAAGTTATCCGAACAACGACATTTCCGTTTATCCGCATCTCGTTCGTTTTATTCGTCGTAGGACGGCTACGCTGGGATAAAGAGTTCGGCCAAAAAATTTCGAATATTCTTTACTCGTTAGAATGTTTGAAAAATTCTCAGCACTACTGAGCACACATTAATATAGCGTCAGAATGTTGGGAAACAGGAAGAAAGCTTAGAATCGCGTCCATATTTTCAAAGGTATCTCGATATTTCCGATGAAAATCGTCCTCGACGTGATTCGATCGTCTTATCCGTTCGTTTCGCGGAATTTTCCAGTCTCTGCGATACTAAGCTTTCGTGGGCAATCAAGAAGCTACTTGGAATCTTGGAAATTCTCTATTCGAAACGTGATTTTCACACCGTCCGTGTGAAATCCTACCACGAAGAAGCCAACGACAAACATCCATTCGAACTCAATCCTCGACTGCATTCCTACGAGGTTCGCCTGGTCGACTCGCTTCGTTCTAACCAAGTTAACCGCTTTCATTGGGAAACAGTGCAAATTGACGATCTAACGAGGATCAGCAAGGCGACGAACAAACCACGTGGAAGTGCAACACAGAGGTTCCTTGTTTGAACAGGGAAATATCGCTAGGGATTTCCATTTTCGTACGAGTTACACTCGAACCGTAACCAACGATAAACTCACCTGTCCGGTTGATTCTATCTGACCAAACCTGGTCGTCCTCCAACTTTCGAGTATCAGAAGGCAGACGTATATCTTACCAACGGTCATCTTATCTTTGCCTAATTCTAAAATCAAAGAAACAAAACGTTTGTTTATGGAGTATTTCGAACGGCGATACCGTTCCAAGTTCCATAAAATGCTCACCTTCGTTCCTAGGTATCAAAAGGTCCAACATCTTTTTTGCCTGCAGAGGCCAAATACTTCTGATCGTGTCTCTCAGTTCTTCGTTCGCTTGGTTCCTTTCGGAAGCTAAAAGCGAATACGAATCGTGAAGCAACGTTTCAACGTACCTAGATCGGTATCGTTCGGTGATATAAAAGCGATTGCGATAGTTTGCTAAAATTCGGAATACGAATTAAAGTCAATCGCTCGATGATCCGACACGACACCGACCGTAGGTTAAATTCGAAAATAAGTCATAACGCTTATCGACGAGCCGATAAATTCGACGAAACGATCGGAAAACTCACCCCTTCTCACTTTGATATTGAGATTCTCGCGAATCAAGGCGAACAGAGTGGTAGTGAAGTTCACCTTCAAGTCCACGTCCACCGGCATGTTCATCCTGATGAGCTTCTTATAGGCAAGCCTGTTTGGACATTTGTTACCAAACCCCAACGGTGGATCCATGTTCTTGAGCATGTCGTACATCTCGGTGTAATGGATCTTGCCCGTTGCGTTTGGATCGTATTCGGCCCAGATCCGGACGAACTCGTCCAAGTGATGAGCGCCCAGGATCGACGAGTCTCTCGTTAAATAATCGAAATTGTCCATAATGACGGCAACGAAGAGATTCAGCATTAGGAACGAACAGAAGAAGATGAACGAGACGAAGTAGGCGTACGCGATGTTCGAGCCACAGCCACCAGGTTCTTGCTTTCCGGCTTTCACGTCGCACGGACGACCTTTCACGCAGGACAGCATGATATTTGGCCATGCCTCTCCGGTCGCACACCTGACGATATTTTACGTTTCAATCGCTTCTCGCGGATAAATCGTTTTTAAAGAGAGATTCCTATCTTCGAATGTCTGATTTTCAACGATACTGGCAATACTCGTGATAAATATCGCAGAGGATAAGATTTGTACAGGATGGGGCAAAACGTTTCGAAAGTTTGGAATTTTTACGAGGTTACTTTGACAAAATTTCATCAAAATCGGAAATTCGAAGACGACGGTCTCTCTTCGTCAAACTTCTACTACAATTTGAAAGCTATACCCATCGAAAGTTGATAGACATTTGTGCTGTAACCAACGACTTATGAAATTCATCTTGCTTCCGTTACTACGTCTTTCTCATTGGGAGATCGTCGTTAAATGGAAGTTGATAACGGAATTTCAGAATTCGTCGATCGGAACTTTCATGCAAATTACTCAACTCGAAGCATACGATACGTCGTCAACGGGAACTTTTATAAATATTTCCACTTTATCGGTATCAAACTACGAACGTTTAACGTTAGACTCGAGTTATACAAGTGTTTCGATACGTCGTATATCGAATCTATCGAATATATCACTGAGAACACGGTTCATGCATAGAACTCTGGTTTCCTCGTAATTAGATGCAACACCAAAAGCGAATACTGGTTTTAGTAACTCAATTCTCTACTCGACTGCTCTACTACAGTGTTAGTTTGAACTTGTACGAAATAGGCGTAGTTTAGCCCGTTCGTGTTTAGTGTGTCAGTTAGTTGATTGAACCGATAGAACGTAAAAGTAATCACCTCGATCCTTATACGCATATCTTTCTTTCTTATTCTCCGAAACATCGTCCAACGAGAATTAAGTTCCTCGAGAATTCAAGTTCCTCTGACTTTGAAATTTGCGTGTGTTTAAGTTTCAGCGCAGTGCTCTTTTCGCAAACAAACGAAACACCGACGAAAATATAAAACGACAGAAAAGAAAAATAAATATAAAGGGAACGAAACGTAAGTAGCTGGTTTCATTTTTGTATTTCTTTAATCGTAGTTTGTGACGTGTTACTTACCGAAAAAGCAACATCAGACCTTGAATGAAGCTTTGGAAATTGTTGTGCTTGGTAATAGAACTATCAGCATCCAGCGCGATGTTACCGAATACCTGAGTCCGACAGAAAGAAAAAGACCGTGGCCAAAGGGCCAGCACGGTATTAGCAACCTTTTTTCCTTCCGATCGATTCGATTCGATTCGATTCGATTCGATTTAACTTTAACGCACCGCGAAATTGACGACCGTTCGTCGTTTGACTCTCGCCGAGTGACCAAGCGATAGTACACGTTGTTTAGTTTCTACGACGATTTCACGTTACGATTAACCAGTGTACATAGCGATAGCGTCGATCTACTCTCTAACAATACGCATCCACCACATTAATTACCATCTACGGTCTTTTTAACTCTCTTCTTCGTCTTGACACCGCGATTCCCTCGAGAAAGAGACAGAGGGAGAGAGAGAGAGAGAGTGTGTGTGTGTGTGTGTGTGTGTGAGAGAGAATTTCGTTCATCGATTTTTATTTATAAAATTCAATTTTGCAGACATTTCCCCCTCCCCCCCTCTCTCTCTCTCTCTCATTCTCAAGTATCGCTATAACGTGATCAACTTGAATAAACTAGGGCAAGCATCTCTATGGAACAACTGTCTAGAGGAGATCTAATTGCAGGGTTCGATTACAACAAAGATTGACACGTCGAGCAGCTTACTTTTGTTAAACCTCATGCCAACAGCCCAGTACTCTACCATAATGATCAGTCGCTACCGATCGTTCGTGTTTTTTGGCTGTTTTCGTTTGTTTGACAGGTTCTATACGTTTTACAGGCTGCTCTTTCGCAGAAACGCGAGATTCTTTCGCGAGGCAAACCAGATAAACGCGTGACTGATCGGTAGCTTTCTCGTGGACAAAAGTTCACTTTAGCCCAACTTGGAACTTGCTCCGTTTAGCTGCTCGACTCACCGAAAAAGCAACATAAGACCAGCGAAGAAGGACTGAAAGTTGTTGTGATCATCGATCGCTGTTCCTGGATCGTTCGATATATTTCCAAAGACCTGACAACGGAATTTCATGGTCACTAATGGTCCCACTCACGATCGAGTATCGTTTAACATTCTGTTCCTGTAAATAGCATGACTCGCCCTGTTCCCGACCGAGCCGTCTCCGATGTCGACTTTTCGAATTGTCGCGCATTGGAAACTCTCGGTACGACTCGACGGTCGTGTCCGTGATATCAAAGACGAAATTAGAAAACTGTCGACGAGCGTGTAACAAACGTCGACGGGAACATACGTACCTGCATACCGATGATCGCGTAGATGAAAAACAACATCGCTATGAGAAGACAAACGTAAGGCAGAGCCTGCAATAAGTTTAGAATTAAATCGATTCGATCGAATAAAAAGATTCGACGTCCACTTACTTTGAAGGATTGTACAAAGGTCCAGAGTAAAATTCGTATCGTGTAGCCCTGCCTGAGCAGTTTGATCAGCCTGGCGGCGCGAAACAGTCTCAGGAAGCCGACGTTGATAAAGTTCTCCTGCGGAGGACACAGGAAATTGCACTTAATCCCCAAAAATGCCGGCTCCTTATCGTGATAAGAGGAAGGCTTCGCGCGTGCAACGCCACGGTGTCGTTGGCTTGCCTCGAGCCCGTTCAAACGCGTTTAAACGCGGTTAGACGCTGCCTTCGACACCGTTTCGATGCGCGAACGAAGCTACGAAGGAATCTGTGGGATCTTACGGCGCTTTCATTCCGACGTACCTTCCGGGCATCGAGATATTTATTTATCGGAACGTGATTTTAACGCGAGACGTGATTTCGTTAAGGCGTTAGAATCACGCGGATCGGTGTACGAGAGTGTTCGGTAGGTCGTTCGTTAAACCCATTTGCCGCAGTCGAGCCTCTGTATCGAGCGACGACTGCACGGTGAAGCAAAGTGAAAAATTTGATCGCGCGTTAATACCGCATCCATATGCCATTCGAGGTTGCTTTGTTCTCGTGTGCTGCTGCCCTGTGTACTCGCGTAGAGTATATGTCGTGTGCAGTAGTAAGAAGGATCTCGAGAATGTTTATGCGTTGTATTATATAATTTATACGCGCAACGAACGAGCAACCGCGATTGTTCGTCCTTCGGGATAACAAAGAATCATTCGATCGAACAAAGTTTCTTAAACGTATAACCGGCGACAACTTACGTCTGTGGGTGTAAATGTGACGAAAGTTATACCTTTTTTTCGCCTAGTTGGCCGCCACTGGGCATACTCGAAAACCGCTCCTAGTACAAAAATACACGATATTGCAAGATTATTGGATCGACCGGACGGTATGCACACTGATCTCTTAATATGCGAATATAGGACAAACTAGCGGAGATTTACATGTATGTATGTTTGTATGTGTGTATGTATGTATGTATGTATGCATGTATGCATGTTTGTATGTTTTATGTACGTATGTATGTATATGTATATATGTATAAATATATACATACATATAGATATAAACGAAGCTTAGTCTGGCGGCCACTGAGACTGACACTCGTAACAACTGTCGTTTACGCGAAGCTTGGTGGAAAAGGTATGGCTTTGGCTTACCTTGATATCTAAAAGTAAGTTTCAGCCAAAATGTCACGTTAATCGTTGTCGATTCAGCAAACCTACTAGGAGTGCAAGCATTTAAGGGAGATCTCGACTCGACAGCCTCGATGTGGCATCGACGCTCAACTATATATCTGACGCTTTTACTGGATTATAATTACGGCATGTTGGAAGTATAGCACGATGTTACTTCGGGTCTTAGTAAATACACTTCTACTACAGAGGAGTAAAGAAATACTTGATGGATAGTGCTGTATTTACGTCGATCGTTCGAAAGAACGTCGTCTTTGCTATACGCAGTGAACAAGAACGAATCTTTCGAAAGGAAACGCTCGCGAAGCTTTCTCAAAAAATAACATCTTCTTTCCTTTTCTTTCCTTTTCTTTCCTTTTCTTTCCTTTTCTTTCCTTTTCTTTTCTTTCCTCGTCGACCGTCGTTGCGAATGATTTATCTTCGAAAGCGTTTCCTCCCTTCGAAAGGGCACTCTGACATCGTAATGTACATGTATACTGCGTATACGTGTAATCCTGGCAATCGTATAACGTACAGGTGTGATAATGTACAGCTGTGATAATGTACAGTGTGGATGTGTAGCGTATGAATGCAGCATAAAGCTACGCAGATACATGAGATTGTAGGGGCTCGAATAGAATCGTTGATTTTACCTGCTAACGTGTTATTATATTTGTACACTTTGCTGAAACTAAAGAAGCAGCAAAAGGGTTAAAGGAAAGACAACACTCGATAATGTACAGTCAAGCAAACATCGGATTAAGAACACAGTTAAGAGGACGGGAACGAAAGGTTCGTATAATCGGGCTTCTCGTTAGGTAAATCAAACGCCTGGACATTCTACTTCTCCTTTCGTAAAACTACTTCGCTCTGAACATTTACTCGACTCAGCGACTTTAAACGGCGATTCTCGCCGAAGCTCTACGTACCCCGAACTCGATCACGAGGGCGTCCACGATGCTGCCGATCACTGTGACGAAGTCGAACATGTTCCAGGCATCCTTGAAGAAATTCTGTTCGCGGGGGATTAAACAAGAAAATCGATTAGAAACCATCGCGCTATCGATTTTGCCTATCGTCGCGTCCAAGCTTCTTCCAACGTATTTACCCATTCTCGCTCGCCGAACGAGCCTTCCTCTTGTTTCTCTTCTCCGGTGAACCGGTAATCGGTAATCGAATTTCCAACGAGTAGAACAGAACGTCGGAAGAAACTTGGAGACAGTTTGCAAGTGTGTAAATGGTTCGCGAAACTAGCTCTAAGAAACTACCAAACTCGGTTGGAAAAAGAAAAAGAAGGAAGCTCGGACCCGCGACAACGGGACCGACCTTTCCATTCGTTCGTCGTTCGTGTTTCCTAGTGTATGTGTGCTTCTGTGTGTAGTTGCGTGTGTGTGTACTCGTGTATGCGCGCGTGTGCATCGCTACGCACATTTTCACGGGTGTAATTGTCGGTTCAAGAGTTAAATACACAGAGCTGTGCTTTAGAACGATAGGTCGGTCAAAGAAATAGCGAAAAAAAAGTGGTCCGTCGTACGCGCGTAGTCCGCGAAAGCGGTCGATGTAACCCGAAAGCGTAAAATACGTCGCGTAGGTAAAATAAAAAGTCTCGTTCGTCGGTAGATAAACGTAATAGAGAGTCGGCTACGACGCGTCGTCGGGTTGAGAGATAAAACATCGAAAAGAAATAATCTACCGATATCTCTCCAATTTCTTCTCGCTCGTAGTTACAGTGTTGTGTGACAAGATGAAGAGACTCGGCTGAGAGGGTCTTTAGACGATTACGAGATAGCCGAGTCGCACGGTTCGGTGATCGATGATCGGCTGAACTATAAGTGACGGGATCTCTTCTAAAGATGTATCTACTACGGGAGCATGCCGTAATAGGTATAATAGCAAGCAAACTAGAGAGAGATATAGACGCGGTTCTATCGCGAGAAGCTCTACTTTCTCCACCTTTTCCCGGGGGCCAGGAAAGAGGTCACTTTCGTCTAATGGTAGAAAAATATATGCAAGCCAGTAGAGATTAATCAGCGTAACAATCTCAAATCTATCGCAGCTTCTCGGTACTATCGCCAGTTACAGTTTACCTCTAGCTTTTACTTCTAAAAATACAGGGCGATTCAAAGGTATATCGACAAACGTTGTTTCTTTTCACGACCGTTTGCGAACAGTACGCGTAAAAACAGCAGGAAGGTGGGAGAAATTACAAAGCGACTAACTTTACGGCAAGCGTACACTCGAATATGGTCGATAAACCAATGAAGATATTCTACTGGTCATTCGCTGACGAGGTAAATACTTTAGTTTTATCTCGGTCGGTCGCTTCTTCGCCGCGGCAGTATCGACCGCTACGCACACGGATAAGGTATTTTTCTACGAGCATTTCGCAGTATTTCACCACAGTGGGAGACCAATTATTAATACTCGTTCCCCCCATTTTTACGAGTACCGCTCGAAGTTAATTTCGATCGCACTTGCGTCGTAACTCTGAAACAGATCAAACAACAGGGGAGATCTTACGTTCACGAAACTGTCTACTCGTCACCGCGTCGATCGAATTACGCGGACAGACCGACTCGAGAAAGCCACGCAACAGTCCTCTCGCTTGAACTTCGACGTTTCGATCGCTCCTCCATACAATATACGCTCGATATATTCCTCTTTTCTGGCGCTAGTCGTACTTTTCGTTTTACGTATATTTCTCGATCGACGACGATCGTTCGATCTCCAAATCGCGGTCACGCGAACGGTTAATCCTCTCGTCAGTTACCGCGTTTGAATTTCCCTCGCGCGATGTCGATAACGCGCAGGCTGATCCAGCTTCGGTACAGCGAAGAGATTCAAAGAAGAGATTTACGTAGAAAAAAAAAAAAAAAAAAAAGTAAAAAATGTAGAACTTGTGGTAACACTGTATAGGCTATAGAAATATAGTTGCGTGTGACTGAAATTGGTGGAGTTAGTGATTAAGAGGATTTTTCTATACCTTGTATCCGAAGGCGACGAGTTTGAGGATGCACTCAATGAGGAAAAGGAATGTGACGGCGAAGTTCACGATGGTCAAGGCGTCCACAAGCTTTGGCGGCGCCTCGTGATACTATAAAATACACCCAACACACAGACGTAACACAAGCCTAGATTCTGTATCGTTGCCCGTCTTTTTTTTCTTTATTTCTCCACTACGATTCTTTTCTATGTCGCGAATCTCCCGTTCGTTAAACTCGATTTCACGCAACCTCTCGTCAACTTTCCAGACGGGCTACACACAGTCGCGCTGTGTTTAACAACAATTCGCGTACATTTTCTACTCGTATCGTTCGATTTTCCTTACTCTCTTCGTTTACCTCGTATCAAACCCCCAGCCATTTTATTCTTCCGTATTTCTTCGTCGTTCGACGGCTCGAGCAAATTCTCTTTCTTCGCGAGAGATGCTTCCCATCCGCTTCTCGCTCGTAAGCAGTCGTACGAAAATAAAAAGAAAAAGAAAAAGAAAGAGAATAGAGAGAGCAGAAATTGAAACGTCGAACGAAAGAAAGTTTGCTCGATTCGTTTGTCGAGGTTGGAAGTTGGCTCGCAACGGGGTTACTTCGATATCACCATCGAGACTCTTTTCTATATTTCCGTAACTTTTAGCCCGCTCTCGTATCACAGATACATCCGCGCGACAGCTTCTAGCGATAAAGAGGAGAGAAACGCGAGGAAATTTCGATACTCAGGACTCCGGCTCGCGGAATCGGCAACCGATTTTCGAAAGATCGAAGTAATCCCTTTGCGATAAACGGGAACCGGCGGCTCCCTCTTTCGATCGAAGAATCCTTCGATCGACCTAACCTCTTATTTTCTCCTGCGCAAAGTATTCGAGCAAGTCTAACCAATCTTCGACAGAGCGATCTTTCCGAGTAACCGATCGTTCCCGCGCGCTTCATCGGCGCACCCGAAACGACCCATTTGGTGTACGTGTGTGTATCTGTGTATGCGATGGGTGTGCGTAGAACCCGTAACTGGTCGTTCCCGGTGGTGGTAAAACGGCATGCGTGTGGCGGAAATCGGTGACAGTCGTCGAGCCTTCCGTTCTTCTCGTTATACTTTGAAATCGACCGTTCCATCGCCGACGAAGTTTCACGAAGGAGTACAAGTTTTATTTCGTTTTACCCTTTCGTGACTCCACCGACGTGTATCGAGACTCAGAACGTACGGTCGTTCGTTCGGTACTGTCGTTCACGATCGTATCTCGACGAAGCGGCGATCGTGACAGTGATATTCGTCGTTGGCCCATAACACGCAATCTTTGCAAACAACAGAGACACCGTACGACGTCGAAGATCGATTTTAGCCGCGATCGTCCGCCTACTACTTTCATCGATTTTATCGTCTCGCTTTTATCTCGGTCGACGATAACTAGCGAAGAAAGACGATCGAGAGAAATCGATGCTTCGCGTCGAAGCAGCGGTGCACGCATGCGAGAATAAAAAAATACATCAACGTGCGGTGATTACGTGCGGATGCAACCAGGCAATGAGCATACGGGGAGCTTTAGAGTTACGTTCATCGTGCGTGCTAGCCGGATTTACTTCCTCGAGGCGGTCCCCTCCGTTCGACGTATCTCGTGGGAAAAGTTTGGTCGAAAAATTAAAACAACGAGCCGAAAAAAGAATAGAAAGAGAGAGAGAGAGAGAGCAAGAGAGAGAGTGTGTGTGTGTGAGAGAGAGAAAGAGAGAGTGAGAGATATGAACGAAAGAATAAACTGACGTTATGGTTTTTGTATCTTCGTGTCTGAATACCGGCCAATGTGAAACGCTAGTGTGTCGTGTAGTGTGGTGTTGCGTGTGTGTGGATTTCGAATATGTTTCATAAACTACCTTTCATAGCGGTATTTCGAGGACGCGTTTAACAGCGAGGTACGACGCGATGTAGATGCGGCTTAGTTTTGAAACGAACGTTCCGCGTCTTGTTTTCGAAACGACTCGCGGTTAAACGCGTTTTCCGTCCTCGATACGCGTACAATTGCATCTACAGACACTACGGATTTTGGAAAATTCTATTTCGATGTTTCGTGTTTAATGATTCTGAGAGTGTCGAATCGACGAAGACCGCGGATCGAAAAATTTCGAAGACAAACGTTCCACGGAGTTTTCCTCGATATTTCTCGATTCTACGATCCTCGTAGAGCAAGAAAATGCGTGTACACGAACGCGCAACGCGTTCGATCGGTGTTCAGAGCCGAACATCCGCCGCAATCTATCGCGAGAAGCAGGCAAAAGTACGTAAGTTTCTACGTAAACGGACAACCAAGTGAAACGAGAATCGACGAAAGACGCGCGTGTGCTACGGACGTTTAGCGTGTGTTCAGCTCCGAACACAAAAGGTTCTCCAACGATAAGTAGTGATCTGTTACACTCGTACATACACGTATCCTTGCGATACACGGATATTTTCGAGTACTCGAGTAGACAAGATACTACCTATTCTTCCAAGAAAAAAAAAAGCTCTAATTAATAAATTAAATTAATAAAAAATACACTCTAACAAGCGAAACTTACCAGTCTACTTCGAAAATTGATTCTGCGATCGTCTTCTCAAATTTAGTAACTCTAAAGTCGTTGCTAAATAGATTTCTTTCTTTTTTAATCGCGCAAACGTCATCAGCGCGGAACGACGGATACGACAAAGACAAAGTCGCAGGCATCATTTTTCGAGGAAAATGCCGCTCGAAGCGTGATCGCACGCTCGAGCCGGCTACTCTAAGCGAGTACGTTCTTTCGATAATCTGTTCGATGAGGGGAGATGGGATTTGTTGGTATAGTGGAGCTTACCCTGACGCCGAATGCGGCGATCTTCAGTATGCACTCGACGGTGAACATCCCCGTGAAGCACATGTTCATGTACTTCAGCGCGTTCTTGTACGCGTCGCTTTGCCGATGGAACTGCAATGCATACACTGACAAACACACGGCCGAGAGAGACAGACAAACGGACGTACAAGCCTATGAATTGCCGCGTATTCCGACCACGAGCCACACGGTGGGAATCGAAGCTTCTATAACCACCGCGATCCCCTCTTTCGCCGTTTCTCGTCTTTCTCCGTGCCTGCCGAAAGACAGCAGGAACGGCGAAAGACTGAGAATCGGAGAAAGAGCGAGGGCTCTTCTTCATGATCAAGCGATCCGTCCATCGACACGCTTACCGAACACCATATTTTGCCGTAAAGCGGAGGAAGAATCGTTGAACGTTGTGAAAATCGACTTGTTCCAAGTTTAGCGCGTTGATAAATTTAGCATCCTCTGGCTTAGGATATCGCGACAACGATCGAAGCGTCGCGTATCGTTGGACGGTTCTCTCGGTGTGACACGGTATTACAAATATATAAAAGACGTGTGTATATATGTATATATATACATATATATATATGTATATGTATGTATATATATATGGATATATAGATATAGATATATATATATGTATAGCGAGGGACTTTCCAGTCGACAGAAAAAGGGAGACACATAGGCGTATAATATTAGCGTTAACCTAGATACGTGTATTTGTAGGACCGTACAGGGTGTGTACGGTAACGGTGACATTAAAGGGATTGTTTCCTCTTTTATAACGGTAAAGTGAGGGGGATGGCTTCAGGCGGGCGGTACGGTATCAAGCGTGGAGCTAACTTGTGCACATGACTATGCCGGTAGAAACTGGATGTCGCGATATGGCGATCTTCCCGTCTTCTAGATTGAAATTACGTCGAAAAATTGAATCCTCGTACCGATAGGACAGGTCGATCACGCGATATCCTGGCGATCAATCGCACATCGAGAGCTCCGACGATGATCAATCGCGTTTGACGAGACGCAACGACCGAGGGGACGAAACCGAGATTCTACGACGCCGATCGTAAAGTTTGGAATCATTGCGTTATTTCATAGAATTCGCGGCTTCGTTGGTCATCGATGTCCGAATTAATGGTGAATATTGGTAAAACGATCGAGACTAAACGAGCGATTCCACGTTTTCGACAAGTGGGAACTTGCGAAAAGGCTATAAAACGATATCTCTCGGTCGTTCGCGTTAGGATTTGTTTCTAAAGTGGAGCGATACGAGAGTTTGGTGTGCCGGAAGAGAGAGTCAGAGAGTCGTGAGAAACTAGAGGAAGAACGAATCGCAAGTCGGCGAAAAGAAAAACGACGAAAGGAAACGAAAAGACGAACCGAAAGGAATTAAGATATGGAGAGCGAGCTAAGGCACGATCGAAAGAAAAAATAACGGTGGTTGGTGGAAGGAAAGGGGACGGACGGTGTATGAAAAGAATCACTTCGCTCGAGGTGATTCGATAATACTAAAATAATCTTTCCTCTTTTCGTCTGTTCGATTTCGAGGAGGGGATTGGAAGGATCGAATCGTGCGGGCGCCCCGTGCAAGAAACGTGTCTTTTTCTTTGGTATTGGAACAAACACACACACACACATTCGGTAGACCTCGTGTTGGTTGGTTCGCTCGACGCACAGTCCAGTCGAGTTGGATTCGCTTGCGAGCAGCCAGCATGCGACACGCAGTTTTGTAAGTACGTGTGTAACGAACAACGGATGTGACATCTTGTGTGCGATACGTGCTGCGGAACGTGTCGGGAACAAATACGTGCCTTTGGACAAAGAGATCCAGCCTCGTTGTTCCTTCCTTTAACTTTCGTCGATCGTCGAACTCGAAAGAGTCGACGCACCGACGAGAATTTTACGGAAGAACGACGATCTCGTTTCTCTTGGCCGCGATATTTAAATATGGTGTGTCGTTTGTGTGTGCTTCGCATTCGCAAAACCATGTGCAGTACGGTGTAGAAAATGATTCATCGATGTTGTTTCGCATCGTCAGGCAGCATTTTCAAAAACGAAAAGGAGTCGAAAGGAAACGAACTTTTGGCGTGGATTCGACCTCGGTAACTGCATAAGTATGTCTGTATCGCGTGGATCGACTCGACTAGCCGAGTCGTTAAGCATGATCGTACACGTGTCGCGTGCGTCCTCTAAAACTTCTACGATCGCGTTGTTCGAGCGCTGCAAGACCAAAGAGCGTGAGTTTGCTCGCCACGCTAATTTGTTCGTCGATTGCGTCTGCGACGTAATCGCGATCGGCCGAGGCGAGAAGCGTATCTCTCCGTGTTCGCAACGATCGGCCTTCCAACGAGTAACGCTGGAACGCGAGAGACAGCTCGGTGCGCGCCAGGCGAATAGACCCAGCGTCCAAGGAAACGAACGAATCGAGAAAAAGATAGCAAAAAGAGCGCGAGAGAAAGAGAGTAAAGAGAGGCGCGTGGATTCGCGTGCAGGGCTGTCGTATGCCGCAGCGTTTTCTCTCGTTATTTCGATCGTGTACTTTCTATTCTCGTTGATCTTCGATCGAACGAAGCCGGTTACTTGTGCAACGCTTCGAACCCCGCCACCAGTTCAAACATGGGCTTGTCAAGGCGTACGAGTCGAACGCACGTCGTGTGTATGTGTGGGTGTGTGTGTGGTCGTGGGAACACATCGATATTCGATATCGGTTTTTCCACGCATCTTCGAGTACGTCTACTATCAAGACGAGGACACAGCAGCGGGCATGCAATAAAAAGGGGAGCAAGGAGTAGAAGAAGAACGGCACAGAGAAAACAAAACGGTCCCGGAACGCAGAACTTTACCGAACGTAATGAAAATCGAACGTAATGAAAAGAAGCGAAACGGAAAAAACCGATATACAAAGGGAAAATAAAATATCGGAGTAAAGCGAAAAGAAACGTTGGATAAACGCGCGAGACCGAGGTAGGTGGTAGGATAGGATAGAGCAGAGCGCGAGTGCCGTGAAACGTTTCGTTTACTTTTCAACGCGTTCGAATTCGGCCGCTTGTACGAGAGAGAGAGGGAGAGAAAGAGAGAGAGAGAGCGATTGGATCGCTCGCGATTACAAGAGATCGATATATTCGAAAAGTACCTACTTCCATGGAAGATCCAATCGGCTTTGGTCGTTCGAACCGATTGCAAATTCAATGGACGAGCGAGACAGACCAGCGTGCCGGAAGATGAGGAGGCAGGCACTCGCGCATGCCTGGCATGGAAATAAAAGTGTCCCGATACTGGAACGAACGGGAAAGAGCGTAAAGTAAAAAGCATCGAGACACATCGTGAATCACGATTGTTCAACTAAAGTCTGCTCCGAATGGATTCAAAATGACGAAAGAAGGAGAAAGAAGAGAAGGAGCGTTTGGTTTTCCAGAGGGAAACGCAAGAGTATTCAACACAGCTGTGTACACGTATCAGTGGGTACAAGGATGACAATTATACAGAGAACAATAAGTAAATTGGCAGGCAAGAACAACAATGTCCTCGTACAGATATAACGTTATATATCTTACAGTTGCCTCGAACTCTCCATTGTGCACGTTTGTCGATAACGACGAGTGATAGATACGTTCTCGCGACTCTCGAAACCACGAGAATCGGTGTTAGGCTGCTTTTCGATTGGTTAAAGTTGCCAAAAACGCGAGATCGAGACTCGACGAAACGCGAGTACAGATCGAGTACAGAGAAAGGGGAAAGAAATCTTGAATCGATCGTTGTTCGTAAAATTACACGGTTACGCACGAAGGATACCAAACGCGTGCTTCGTTGTTCGGCCTTCTCCGTCGTGCGTTATCGCTGTTATCAGGCGCGTAACGTCCACAAGAAAATCTAATTACGCTTCTCTTCGAGACGTTTTCGGAGAGAAAGAGAAAGAGGGGCAGCAAACCAGCTAATCATTGACGCTTACCTTCATCATGAGCAGTACTGTGTTTAATACGATGAGACCCATGATAAAATATTCGAACGGCGTCGATACCACTATTCTCCAGATTTTGTACTTTACGCTGTTTCGTTCTTTCGGCATGTACCTCTCCAATGGGCGAGCTTGTATCGTGAAGTCTATGCAAGATTTCTGAAACGAATGGAAACGAAACGAATAAATCGACCACGCGTGATAATTCTATCGCGTCGATCGATCCACGCTTTCGTGTCCGATCTCTCTTAGCGTTAGACGAGCCAGCATCCTCTCTCGTTAGTATACGACCGATATAGAGATCCGGTTAACGGTAGTCCAGCCAACCAACCTGATTTTTGTCGATTTCGCCGTCTTGCAGTTCAGCCTCTCCCTGCTCCTGGAAAGTGATGATAATCAAGGCCACGAAGATGTTGACGAAGAAGAATGGAAATACGATGAAGTAGACGATGTAGAAAATGGACATCTCTATACGAAAATTTTGAATGGGGCCTTTGTCCTCGTACGTGGCCGCCATCGAATTCTGCAGGATTTGTGGCCAACCCTCGCCAGTTTGCACCGCGAACAACGTCAGCATAGCGGCCATCACGTTGTCGTAGTGAAAAAATTGCGACTGCCACTCTCGTTTCCTTGGCTCGGGCAATAGGGCGCCCTCTTCGAAAACGAAATATTGACCCCTGCGAGGCACAGCGAGGAGAGCATAGTGAAACGTAATTGGAATTTATTTGCACCGTCGAAAAGAACGAGGACAATTTTTACGATAAAATCCCGTACCTCGATGTTGGTCGATCGGTTTCGCCGGTAAAGGTAAAAGAAACGAGATACTCACTGGCAATCCTGTTCCGTATATTTGCTCTCGTCGTTGCAGTAGAAGAACTTGCCGTTGAACAGCTGCACCGCGATCACAGCGAATATGAATTGGAACAATATATACACTATGAGAATGTTGATGACATTTTTAAGACTGTTCACCACGCAGTCGAACACCGCCTTCAGCTTCGGCACTCTCTTGATCGTCTTTAACGGTCTAAGTACTCGGAGCACTCTCAACGACTTGATCGTCGAGAGATTTTGTCCAGCCGAACTACCGGTCATGTCGAAGGCGAACGAAACCGCGGCGCATATCACAACCACCGCGTCCATAATGTTCCAGAACTCGCGCAGATACGAGCCCGGATGAAGGATAATCCCTAGATCGATGATCTTCAGTATCATCTCGACGGTGAAGACACCGGTGAACGCGTAATCGAAGTAATTCAGAATTTCGTTCCTCGGCGAGTTCTCCTTTACGGGATCTTCGGCGGCCAACGCGATACTCGACAGAGATATCACCACCATTATGAAGAAGTCGAAGTACCTCAGGTTGACGACCCAATGGGCGGCTCTTCTTACGCTGTCGTCAAACGCGTTTTCGAATTTCGTATTTTATATACCAATCTTATATACGAATCTAAACGGGCTAGGGCAACTTACGGATTCGTAGGGGACAGTATAAACATGGAGGAGTATGGCAGCATTGGTTTTGGTCCCGTGTCATCGTCTTCATCCTGCTTTTTCTCTTCTTCGGACGACTGTTTACCACCTTTTCCGTCTTTGCTGAAATTCAAAGACAGTTACCGGAGTTGGCAGCGATTCGTTCGTACCGCGTGTTCGAGATTCCGTAGAAACCAAGAGGAAACTTACAAATTCTGGTTGGGGCTCGGAGGGCAGATTTCTACCTTGGGCGCGCCACCGTCTTTCGGATTCTGCAGAGATTGGATCTCTTTCTCCAGTTCCTGCGCCTGTTTCTGTTTATCCTCTACTTCCTCCTCGTCCTCGGCGGCGCTCAGCTCCTGCGCGTTTGCCAGATTGTCGACGGCGATAGCCAAGAATACGTTCAGCAGAGTGTAGTTGCCGAACAGCACCAACACGATGAAGTACAACGAGTAGATCATGCCCCTCTTGTGACCGCCTTGCGACTCTATACCCTGGTACATCACTTCGTTCCAATCTTCTCCGGTCAGGATCTGCGTGCACCGAGTTATACCCAATTACAAATGGTACCGCCAACAACGTGTCGTTTCTCTTTCTATATCTATCGAAGCTACTTTCGTCTAAACATTTCGTCTAAACATTGCGCCGACGGAAAGACCATGTCTCGTGTAACTCTTTCCTTACGGTCGAACGCAGTTCGAAGCAAATACGCAAGTTAGATAGCGGTCGAACGAAACTTACTTGGAAGACAGTGAGCAGCGCGATGGGAAAGGTGTTGAAGTTGGTGGGCGGCGTGCCGTAATCGAAGTTGAACTGGCCGCCAAACAGCTGCATACCGAGCAGCGCGAATATGAGAATGAAGAGGAAGAGCAGGAAGAGCAGGGAAATGATGCTACGCATCGAGCTGAGCAGCGATATTACGAGGTTTCTCAGGCTCTTCCAGTATTTGGTGACCTTAAAAATTCGCAGGAGTCTAAGGGCACGTAGGACGGAGAGGCCGAAAGAGCCGGACTTCACCTCGGACCAGATCACTTCGAAGATCGATCCTGAGATGACCACGCAGTCGAAACGATTGAAGCTCGAGTCGAAGTATGTGCGAGGACCGAGCGCGTACACCTTTATGAACATCTCCAACATGAACAGAGCCAGGAACACGAACTCCGCGAAGTCTGTCAACATCCGTTTTAACACCGTTCACAAACCGGAGAGACCAATCAAATTGCTTTCGTACAGAATGATTCTTTTACTGGTTAATTCAGAGGCAATGAGCGCCAATTACGTCACGATGATACATTCCTCTTGCTACTATACTATACCGTATATGCTACACTATACGATACTATACCGTACTATACTATACTATGCTATGCTATGCTATGCTATGCTATGCTATGCTATGCTATGCTATGCTATACTATATTATACTATACTAAATATAGCGAGAGTGTGTAATTGGCGGCACTGTCGCTGAGTTAACTACTCGACGAAAAGATTACCCTGCACCGATCGTTTGAATCTGCCGGAATTGTTTACTTACAGAGGAAATCGGTCAGCCATTGCGGCTGGCCGTAATGCTCCACGGCTACGCAGACGGTGTTGAAGAACACAAGAACGATGACGAACCAGTAGAACTTTTGCGATTTTACAGACTTTCGTATCCAGTACCTGAATCTTCTCTCGGCCAGCCAAAACTGCTTGCAAGGTCCCTTTTCTTTCGTCGAGGAAGCCCTCGAAAACCCTATAAACCGTACATCGATCGTTTTAACAATAATTTCAGCATATTCGTATCTCTTCGATACCAGTCGACCGATTTTCTTCGTGCTTGTCTTTTCTTTCTTTTTTTTTTTTTTTTCTTTGCTACAACAGAGATGATATCGAGTAATTTTTCCAACGAATTTATCCGTGCAATCGCGTTATATCTCGTTAGCGCGTTAACTAACGCTTTCCCGATAATATATATCGTAACGCGATACAACAAATTACTTCCCAGAAAAATGTTGCATCGCAGAACGCTAAAAGTTTGTCGGCACTCGGTGATGTATTCGATATCGTGATCCGATTCCAGAAACTTTCTTCTATAACTCTGGCTGATAATAGGTTCTACCAAGTTCGTCTGGAAGATCCTGTTTATCTTTGACTTTTGTTCTTTCGTTTTTTCTCGTTCTTCGATTATTTAGCGGACAGATATATAGTGGACAGAGACACATCTATTCTAGAGATTACTCTAACACAAGCGGCTGTTTCTATCTATTCTGGACCGACGATGCGTGAAGCTAATCTACGACTAGACGTCGAACGCTACCACTTAACCAGTTTTTTACGGCGTTCTATTTCGTCAAACAGATTTCTCGCCGTACACTACTAAAACATCGATATCGGTACTCCTCCACCGTTGGACGTACCTAGACCACGTGGATACACATTCGCCTGGCACATTCGCGATTCGTCGTTTTATCGATATCGATGAAACGCGAAATTCTCATCAACGAACGGAAAGAACGACGGGTATCGGCGATTCTCGCGAATGCCCCAGGCTGATCGGTAAGTATAAATATACATAAATACAAGTATACACAATTACACCAGCCAACAGAAGCAATTCTTAGAAAAAGGAAGATAAAACGCCTCGATTCACCGTAGTGTGTCGTAATTTCTGAGTGTTGAGAATTTCGAAGACGTTTAAGTTTCTTCGTTCGCTTTGTCGCGCTGTCTTTCTTTATGTGTATGTATGTACTTTAATTACGCGAGGGTAATTGTTCGGTCGGTAGATGCGAGATATGCAGCGATGCAAAGCGAATCGGAAACGATTCGCCCGTCTACATGCCCAAAAATCGGCACGTCCAAAAATCTCGAACGATCGCGATCTAAAAATCTCGTTGATCTACGTGTGTACATGAGCGCGCGTATGTGCGTGTTGCGAGTACTGATACGGTTCGTCGCGTGCGTCATAGGTGAAACGAAAGAACCTTTGAAGGGAAAAACACAGAGGAAACAAATACGAAAACAAGTTACGAATACAGCCTCGTTTACGTTGCTCTTTGCGAATCGTAACACTGTCTGGTTGTAGTTACCTTTCAGATTTTTCTTAGGCACTGAAACAAGAGGAGCATCTGATAGCGTGTGTCTAGAATGTTCGTCGCCGTGGTCGAGGGAATTAAAGTGTCGCTCTTTATCGGATGCGAAACAGAAATCAGAAGGAACGTCAGATCGTCCCACGAGCAATTCTCGCTCGCGCCAACTTCTGCATTTCTTCTTCGTTCGTTCGATCGTGGATAGAATTTCAACGGGAAGGCAAAGATTATTACTCGTGAGACCATCCGACTTTGGTTTATTAACGCGTCGATTGCAACGCCGATGAACATGAATATGCAAAATAGAAAGTAACGCCGAGAGAGACTTGGAAATGAAAGAGAAAACGAGCGAAACGATGCTTTCTCCCCAATGCGAACAGAGAATGATCGTAAGACGTAAATATTCTTTAACGTCCTCTATCCAATTACGAACGATGCACGAACGATGGTCGGTTTACCAAAAGTCAATGCGAAATCCTTCGTTAGAGTCTGAATCGTTTCAAAGATTATTAACGTTTCGATTTTCGATCGAAGAGCAGTCAAAGATAATATACGCGTTAGAGGTAACGTCGAGCGGGAAAAATACAACTCACCGTCGTCCTGGTCGTCGTCGCCTTCCTCCTCCTCCGTATCCGTGCTTTTGCTCTTGCCAAGCTTTTTCTTTTTCGCCTCGGCTCTTTTTCTTCCTGCAAACATACGTACATTTTTTCTCCTCTGTCACTCGCTCGATACGCTTTAACATTCTCGTCGACCAAAGAAATTCGTAACGAGACCCAACCACCAACCTTCTAATATGTGCTTCTTCTCCTCTTCCGTGGTCCTTTCTTCCGCGAGTATTACCTCCTCTACAAATAACAACGTATATTTACTCTCTATACGGTGGAACGCACGAAGAAGACGAAAGCGAACTCGGTCGAACGAAAAAGGATCGACCTATCGTTAGACGATGCGTAAAATGACTGATACAAAAAGGACAAAAGCTACGAGAGTTTACAGCCTAAAAAAGACGTTAGCCGTAAAGGGTGCGCGATCGATAAACGATGTAGCTGGCATGTTGACTTTCTAACCTGCTTTGCAGATCCAATTCAGGTAACAGTACAGTTCATGCTCGAGCTGCTGCTGTCTTCGCAATTTCAGGAAGGACTGCCTGTTCTCCACCTTTTCCCTCTCCTTCGCAAACTCTCTACAAGCGTTACAAAGATGATAGAGCAGCGTTACACGGGACGACAAGGGATCGTTTCCACGTAAATACGCCTTTCCCCTTTTTCTTTCTTTAAGCGCGTTACTTTAACCAGCGAATATCCGAGTCGTCGCCGAGTATATTCTAACCTAGCGAGTGGGTCTACCAAGGATTCTATAATAACGGCACGTAACGTATCGTATTAACCGCGACGCGGTGTCTATCGGGGCAAACAACTACAGGTTGTACTACTAGCGGAAGGTACGTAGCGCGACGACCAGTTACTCTGGCTTTACTACTGCTACTGGCGACTCGCCTACCCAGCGAGTAAACGGCTAGCGCGACGAACTTAAGGAAAGATCGATCGTTTCGAAACCTGCTTGAGTGATCCATTTTAAGTAGGCACTGAACGCAGTCGTGAATAGACGCTTTCTCTTTGTTTTCTGATAAGCCGCCCGCCTCTCGACGCGTGTTCTTTCGTTCGAAAACTCCCTGACGAACAGAAAGAAACGTAATCGGCCGTTCTTCGCTGAAACCGCGACTGCCTCATCCGAGTCGTTGAGCCGTTCGTACTTCGAATAAACGAATTCTCGTCGACGCGACGAATCCACGAGACATTTTTCTTCCACGTGCAAATACCTTCTCTTCTCTTTTACATAATTCAGTAAGAAAGCGAATAACGTTTCACGTTCACCGTGGATTTGTTACGTGTTCGTAAAATTCGTAAAAATCCGGCAAATTGGCAAATCAGAGAGAACGAACGTGAACGAGGATCGCGATAATCGAAAATGAGGATACTCACCCGCTCAGGACACCGAGAACTAAGTTCAGCATGAAGAATGAGCCAAGGACGATCAATGGTATAAAGTAAATCCAGTTGTACGTGCTGCCAAGAGCGTCGTTTGTCTGCAAATTTGACCAGAGCCACGTGAAGCCCATGTTACGTGTGCGAGCGCGAGTCACCGATTCCACGCAGCTGTCACGCGCATCGATCGCGATGATCGAAACCAAACGGTTGGCATACGACGTACAAACATCGAGACACTTGACCCTTCGTTTCCCTCCCCTTCCCCCCTCCCCTCCCACCTTTCCTTTTCTCACTTGTTCTCGTCCCGCTGGGAATCTATCTCTAAGAATCTTCGAGCTTTCGTTTTTAACTCTCCCTTGCAAGAAACAGCACCAATTTCCCTCGTCGCGAAGGCCAATTTCGTTTCGAGTTGCAAGAATGAAACTCGAGGTACACGCTCGTCGATCCGTACGCTCATCGTGCAGCGTTACGAATCACGAGTAACACGACTAGTCGATTACACACAACACTTAAGGTGACAGTGATTAGAAAACGGAAAAAAAAAAAAAAAAAGAAAGAAGAGAGAACATATTAACACTATACAAAGAGACAACGGTCAACAGTTTCATGGATATCGCAGTGCCATTTCTCATACAACAGGCATGTATTATTTGTAAGATACGATTTGCAAAAAAAAAAAAAAAATAAATTAAAAAAAAATAAAAAAAATAAAGAAAGATAGACAAGGAATTTCCATCGTATCGAGAAACGAAAGATATCGATCGTTGTGCGCGGAACCGAATCGAAGAAATTCAAGATCCTCCGACGGAGGATCGCGCGGTTTGAAGTTCTTCGAGTTCCGGTAGCGCGGAGTACGAAGCTTACAAAAAGAAATGCGATTAACACCAAGATTTGCAAAGAGGGCTGAAACTGACAGTGTTATACTGAGCAAGGTGAACATGTAGGTCAGTGTTAGCTGTAAAACATCTGCAAGCATTTCTCTTCGGTTCCGACGAACAAGTATGAGACGGGCGGAAGCGAGACGTCATAGGGCACAGACACAGATATAAAGTGAAAAGAAGGGGGTGAGAAATAAACACGGGCACACAGACAATGGACGATCGGACAAGGATAGAAGGATCGTTACGAAGGGACGAAGTATACGATCACATTTAGAAATTTCAACAGACGTATTAAAAGTAGCGAACGACGGCAAGCAATGGAAGAAAGGTATACATATATAGGGTAGGTAAGTGAAACGACAGAGAGAATGGAACGTACTCTCGTCGAATCGACGACTCGAATCGACCACTCGCAACGCCAGGTGGTTTTCCCCTTGGCGAAACCAAGTCTTTGTCGTTCGCGGTCGATTTCGAGCCGAACGAGAGAAATTTGGCGATAAACGAACGACGAATGCGAATAGGAAAATAAATAAACGTGGACATGGAACGGAGAAAGAATCGGCACGTTTGATACGCGTTGACTCGGGGTAGGTGCGCGACGTGACGACACGAAACGGAGAAACGTACGTATATAGGAAACAGAGAGAGAAAGAGACAGAGAGTTTTTAACACTGAAGGACATATCTCTTGCTTTACCCAGTACAATATGGCAGTCCAGCCCTCCATAGTGATGCACTGGAAGACAGTGAGCATGGCGAATCCGATGTTGTCGAAGCTGGTGATGCCGAAGTTTGGTCCCTCCCAGTGATCCATGCACGTCGAGATGTTCGCGTCGCACACGTGGGCCCCGAATGGCGCCTCGGATTTGTTGTCCGTGTTACACGGGCTCGCCTGTTCGCCCTCCTTCACGATTACATCTACAACAGAGTGAACGTCAGACCGATCGGTTCTCCTTCGTTTGCATTCGTCAACGACTCTAGTACTTGGACGGATCGCTTTCTCTCTCCGGCTCTTGCTTTCCGAACGAAATTGTATCGAACGAAAGAAAAGAAACGCTTCTCTCGACGCGGTTTACTCACTGATATCCCTGATGCTGTAACACGTTTTATGCAGGGTTCCCGAATAGAATTCGAGCCCGATGATGGCGAATATCACGATGGCGAAGAGCACCAGCAGACCGATCTGCAGAAGCGGCGCCATTGCCTTGATAATAGACTTGAGCACCACCTGGAGACCTGTTTGGAAGAAATTCGACAGGAGTAATTCAGGCCCAACCACCGCGCCCTCCAAGCGTTTATTTACTCTCTTTTTACTCGTTTCGCGTCTCTTTATTTTTCCTCGCTGCTCGGGGAAGCGTGCGTGCCGTACTGTCTTTTCTTTTCTTTTTTTTTCTTTTTTTCCCGAAGCCAAGCTCCCGAAACGAAATCAACGCTCGACTATCGTGTTTAAATAAAGGCGTTTGTATTATCGATACGAGGATCCACAGCGGCTAAACAATTGAGATACTTCGTTCTTGTTACATGGACACAGCATACAACTCTCAAAAGATATAGCTATTTGGGTGGTGCTACGTAAAACAAAATAGTCGTTCTAACGTTGCAAGGCATCTACGTGTAGATATATAGATATAAAAATATATACTTGCAAATAACGTTAATACTACAACTGAACTACGAGCTTTATGTCTGAAACGTTTAGTCGTCGGTTCGCTCGTAATCGGATCTACGTAGCAGCTATCGATCAATGAAAACGTTTCGAAGAATCGAAGATCCGATCGATCCCCGAAGTATCCGAATTGCAGAGGCAGAGGCAAATCAGAATGCGCGTTCCTCGAGCACCGAGCCTCGTGTTTTCGCGTTTTTTCTTCTAAGAAAAAAATTAGCTCGCTCCGTATACCGAACGGAATCGAACGTGCGATATACTTAAATTTTCTTCGTGACTGGAAATTATTTTCAATAGCGACTCGAAAGCGAACTGATCGTTCGAAAAGTGCCAAAACATCTGACGAGCGAGTGATACTTAAAAAAAAAGAGAAAAAAAAAGAATAGAGAAAAAAAGAAGAGAATGACGGAGAGGCCGTTTCGTTCGATTCGGCTGGATTTTCATGGCCGATTGTATTGAAACGCTACTCACTCGGTATGCCGGAGACAAGTTTGAGCGGTCGCAACACGCGTATCGCACGCAACGTGCGCAGATCCATATCCAGTTCTATGCCTTGCGAGAACGCCGTGATGAACCTGCCCCAAAACACACACACCCCGCCACACTTTACTACTTTCTACTCTATTACACTAATACTCACGCTACTTAAGTACTTAAGCTACACAACTATGTGGTAACTAGCGTTCTATGACCTAACCGATGGGAAATGGGAGAATGTCTAATCGGGGTGAAGCTCGTCGGGGACCGATATATCTTCGCTTCTTTTTCTTCCTTATAATATATACGACACGAAATCAATTTTATCTCAACGTACGTTTTCTATAGCCTTTCCAAACTATGTAGGTCGGACGGACAGGGAATGAAATTCTATGATCGGCGACTTTAAACGCGACCGTTCTTTACCATTTCCTACTACGTCTATGCCGACTATGACTAAATTGCGTGCTGATAAGCGGATCCGATATACACTCAAAAGTACTAGGAGACATCTTTTATCGTTAATAATTACACTATCGATAACGTTAAACGTAAATAACAGACGATATAACGCGATCTTTCGTTTAAATCTTTCGATAAAACGTATCGTTACTTTGTGCCGTTTTCCAATTTTCAAGCAAATATAATAACTTTCGAAGCCCTAGGACTTTTGAGCGAAAGCGCGAATAATAAAACTTTTAACTGGTCGCGTATTTCCGCGTATGTACTGCGATCGATGGCGACTGAACGTGAAAGTAAACGTACAATCGAATTCAAAGACAAAAAGCTCGACTCTCGATTGTCACAGCGTCGGATTAGCTTATCGAATTAGCGCATCGTTGGATCACCCTTTAAACTATAATCGCGAAAGGCGGAGAAAACGGTTTCCAAGTTCGATCAATTCGGCTTAATATCGAAAGCATGGAGACGGGTTAACGGGTCGACGGGATGGAGCAACTACGCTAAGAGATTAAACGTTTAATGATTTCTTTTATCAAGAGGATTTCGACGCTTGGATAGAGAGGAAATTCTTATTAAGTTACTCACGCGAGATTCTAATTCTAGATGCCGTTGAATACAATCCTCTGCTAACTATAACTCTAGTTCCACGAAGATAATAAACGTAACATCCGTCGCGGTCGTTCAACTCGTTCGTCGTACAAAGCTTACCCCCGTTCTCTGTCGATTGCAAAAATATCGACGGATCGTTTCGTTTAATCATCCGTTTATTTCGTTCTGATTTTATCGTTCAAAACGACCACGACGGATCGTCGATAACGTTGGCGTCCTAAATATAGCTAGGATCGTTCGGGCCCTAAAATACACCGCTAATTGAGAATGTCTATAAATTAGAAGCGAAATAGGAAGATTTCCCATACTGCAGAGTTTGCATTCTTCGTAAGATCTTCGTGAAATCTTCGTCGAATCATGGCAGAATCTTGGTCAGCGTGGAAGAAAAATTGATTTCATTCTCGAACGTTGAATTTGCATCCTGGTATCTTTTTTCTTTTTTCTTTTCTTTCTTTTCTTTTCTTTTTTTTTTCTTTTTTAGGTAAGAGGAGTCCGAATTCGTTCGCACGCTATGATTCGTGTTGCGGAGTAATCGTGGGGAAGAGAAATTTCGAGGACCGTGATCGAAGGGAAAGCAGATCAGAGAGAGGATATCTCGGTCGAAGTCTAAAAGTCTGTGTAGGACTGTGACTCGGTCTCTCGAGGATGTCTAAAGGTACCACTCTCTAGCAAACACGAGCTTGCTCGAATACGTTACTGTTCTAGAACATGTACCTATTTACCAACGTATAGTCAATTCTATCAATCAGTGACTGTGACTAAAGATAGAGTTTGCTAAATATAGAGACACCTGCAGGCCAGTAGTTTCGTGTTTTTTGCGTGTGTACGTGTGTATTAAGTATACGCGTGCGTATTCCGCGTTACACGACAAGTTTCGAATCGAAAGAAATCTAACGTATATATTATAATTCGTACGCTGTTCAACGAGCATCGAAACATCAGCGAGACCGTTTACACCGATTAAATCGAATTCGCTTCGGTCGTTCGTTCGTCTTCGGCCGTTTATCGCGTCGTATGCGAGCGAAATATTTTCTCGAAATTTTCGATACACCTGACGTGCTAGACGCTACGCGAGCTGAATACGAAAAAAAATTCGAACGGCGAATTAAAGATACTCGTCGGGCATCGCGGCAACGAAAATTCATCGCACGTCCGATAACTTTTCCTTCCCTAATGAAAAGCCAAAGATTTCGTCGATGACCCGACGTGCCGATATATCCGCGCCGTATGTTACGTAAGTGTGTGCGTGCGTGCCACTCTGTGTGTGTGTGTGTGTGTGTATGTGTGTGTGTGTGTGCGCGCGTGCGTGCGTATGTATGTGTCTAATTTGTCGACTTTGAAACTCTCTAAATGTACGAATAACTTGTGCACAAAACTGAACATAACGACAGAAGATATAGAGCAAATAGTAACGCAATATAACACTAGCGACTAATTCACGCAAGTCCTCTATAGAGACAGTAGAATATCAATAATACGCATAGATATATATATATATGTATAACGTATAAGACACTCGAATTACGCAAACCACGTGGACACAGAATATATATATATATAGATATTATGTTCAATTAATATCGATCATCAAACTGCCAACGATCATCTAGCGTCAATCAACTGTTTCTAATACACCCATAGCCTCTAAGTGGTGGTCAATCAACGATAAAAAACGGAACGCTTAAACGACGTGAAAAACGTGTATAAATAATCGGGAAAACTAAAGAAGGAAACTAAAAGGATAGAAACTAATAAATCTGTAATAGAAAGATGAAACGTATATAAAACTAAGGAGACTAGTCGAACGCACACAAACTGCCAGGAACAACGGGGGATTAGTTAGTTAGTTAGTTAGTTATCAATCTGCTGCTCGACTGTTCTCTGTTACTGCACTCTGTACTGTTACTTATGGCGTTTGTATCGTTTGCCGTTTCGCAGAACTGTGACTGACTCACTTGGAATTTTCGAAACCAGCTTTAGCGGTCTGAGGACCCTGAAGGAACGTAGCATACGCAGGTCGACGTCCACGTTTGTTTCGGCGAACACGGTCATCGACCTAATCCAAGGATTACTCTAGAATCTATCTGCTCGGCCGAAAAAAACCGATCGACGTGCGATCTCCTTAAATCTTAAATCAATGCGGAGAAAGATCCTTTCGTTGCGTCGTCGTTAAATTTCAAGTTTTGCGAGTTTTCGTTCGCGCGTAAACGTTTCTCTCTTCGACGTCGAATCGATCGTCGGCCAGCAAATCGAAATGCGTAGGACGCGGCGAACGACGCGGAAAGAAAGGCTTTCTCCGTAAACAGGGCTCCTCGAGGCGAGCGTAATCGGAGGGACAAGAGAGGTGGTCGTTTAAACGCGAAATCATCGAAACGGAACGCGCTGGAAATTCGATCAAAGCCTGACCAAGTACGAGACATTCTCCTCGTCCACTGTTTTCCTCTCCGTGCGTTTTCTTACGAGACGAAGCGAGTGCGAGCGTTCTACGCGATGCATCGCCATCCAACCGAGAGACCAACAGAGAGACAAAGAGACAGTGGAAGATGGAAAAAAGTGGAAAGAGCAAGAATGCGCTCGTTCGTTTGCACGGAGTAGAAGAACACGGGGGGATGGAGAATGAAATGATGAGCGAGTTCGCGGTGAAACAAAGTAACGTGAAAAGTAGAAGGAAACGAAAGTACGTGAAACTCGAGCGATGAGCTTTCGCGAATTTTAACGAAGGACGGTCCCTGTTTTCCGTATTCCTCGGCTGTTTTACGTCTCTCTCTCGCACGCGCGCAAATCGATCGACGGGGCTTTCGAACTCGAACCGAGAGCGGAGGAATACGGAAAAGCGAGACCTCCCGTTGTCAAAGATAGTCCCGGAGAAGAAAGGGGAGAGTTATCGGTAGCGTAGAATAATAGAAAACGATTCGCTCACCCGGTCACCACGACGAAGAAATCCATGATGTTCCAGATGTTGCGCAGATAGGAGCCACGGTGGAGGACGAAGCCAAGGGCGAGGATCTTGAGGCTCGCCTCGACGCAGAAGATCCCGAGGAAGTAGATTTCCGTGGCCTCGAGCTTCTGCGCCAGTATGGTTTTGTCCTGCTTCGGCAGGTGCTCCTCGAGGGCGAGGACTACGCAATTGGCGATGATGGTGAGCAGGACGGCGTACTCGAAGGGCGGCCATTCGATTATGAAGCGAGTATGCTTCCTGATGCAGTTATCCTCCGACAGGATGAACAACGACGTAGTGCCCTTGCCACCTGCCCCACCGCCACCCGCCCCTCCGCCCTGATCCCGGCCTGGCGCCATGTCCACCAGACCAGGTACCTGTTTACAACGTTTTCCTTCCCTTTAATCTCATCCTACCCCCTTTCTTAACATCCGTATCCTTCCCCGATACTCTATAAACCCAAAGCGATTCTTTTCCGATCGATAGCGACCGCTTTTCCCCGAGAAACCGAACGTTTCCTCGTTACGACACGCTCTCGGGGGCGAATGCCCAACGATACCCGATCCCTCCGCGACAAACCAAAGAAACTAGCACGTAGATTTTTCGAGTTCGCCTCTTACCTCCCCTCCAAAGCTAGTCCAGTCACCGAGACCACTCAGTCCGGCCAACCTCGGCCTTCTCCTGTACTGACTCGCGTATCCAGGGTCCCTTTGTGCCGCCTCTTGCGCTGCCAACCTGCAAATCACGCAAGATAAAAGGCGTTAGCCAGCGAGCAAAGCTCACGATACGTTATCGGGCACGCGTATGCGACGGCACACCTTGCCACCAGAGGATACCATCGATTTTGCAAACTCGTAGTTCGCGGCGTGTCACCGGCAAACACGGAAACGAATACGCGACCGCGAGAAGCGGACGCGATCGCGTTCGACTTTCGTGATACGCGACATTCGACCGAGCAATTTCGGCGAGAGATTCCGCCTGTCGAGATAAGAAATGCAAAGTCACGCTACCGAGGCATTGCGACGCGATCAAATACGCCAGGAATATACGTACAGAGCGTGATTATTTTTGGGAGGATAAGAATCGCCTGGTCGGATGGTAGTTGCCAAGTGTTTCGCCAGAGAGGTCGTTAATGGCCAGCGCGAGCATATAATACGCCGCTGGAGCTAATTAACTACATTAGCCGAGACTTTTGCAGCTAGAAGCCTGCCACGTGCGTGGCTTCTACTCGTAGGAAAGTGCAATCAAGGTAGCCGGTAATGCAATAACTCGCGACAAGGATACCGCATAGGACATCCGTTCATTTTGTCGCGTGCTGCGTGCCTTCTAGCTCGATACATAGCTGGCTAGCCTCGTTGCCAGATTACGTTCTATTCACCGAGCCTCGATTCTCTCTATTCAGCTGCGATCAGCGTCACCATCCTTAACAAGTTCTAGCTCGTTTACCAACAAGACGATCAACTCCTTGTTGCGTTGAACCGCGAGCAGATCGTTTACCGTCGATATCGCCCTCTACGACGATCCAACCGTTTCTCCGACGATACGTAACAGATACGATAGAAAAAGTATTTCGATTGGCCAACCTTTCCTTTCCCAATTCATCGATTCTAGGAAAAAGGTTGGCTGCTGAATTTGCACAACGCGCGAACGAATATATCCTTGATCGATGGTAGTTAGACTGGGGATGTTCCTTGGAGCCCACTAAAGTGCTCCGTAAGTTCTTCCGAGAACGCTGGGACTCGAGAATGCCTGCGACGCCCTTCGTTCTACGACGAGAGTAATCGGATAATGCAAAATTTCTAACGGCGACGAGTTTGCTCTTTAAAAAATGGTATCCTCGTTTCGCCGACCTAACATCCGACATCGAATTCGTTCGGTCGTATCCCTTTATAACTCGGTTCGCGATTATCCTTCGTCGATCGGACGTGTTTGCGTAATTCGTGACACGGCAGAGACTAATTGCGCGTTGTTCATGTCAATGCTGGCGAAACTGCGTAAACCGATACATCGCGTAAACGTGTTTCGATTCATCGAATCGGTGCAATTCATTCGTCGATACAACCGTTGCTCGGACCGTTCGATCAACGCAAACTACAAACGTCGTCTGGTTGCGACGACTTGAAATTTCGCGAGACTGGCACGCGGCACGAGTTTTCCACGATTTCTCGGCATCTAAAAATCGCAATGTCCTCGGCGTTTTTCAAATCTATGCTCTACGCGTACAGGAACAGCGTGATCGAAACGAGAGGACGCGCGCAATCTCGTCGATCAATTAATAACGATTTAATTTAATCAAGCCGTAGATACGAAGTCCATTGTCGATGCAAGCGGTAATTTGCCACCTACGCCGACCTCGTACACGCGAAACGCATCAACACGGCATTATCAGTCAGCCACGGTGTCGTAATAACGATAACAACGTTACCTATCGACGCAATCATCGCTGTTATATTCTCATTCGTTACGTCAACGTTTAATTAACCAAGTTCGAACCAGAAAATTGACTTTTCGACTGTTTACGTTTTAAATCCAACCCATTTTGCACAAATCGAAATAACTCGTCTCGTCAAAAGTCGTCTTTTCCTCTCCGTACAAGGTCCCTTGGATAGGCTGGTTAAACGCGAAGGAAGCGCGTTAGAATTGCAAGCGACTCCCTGTCAGATTGACTGTTCGTTCGTCCGTTCTGTCCGACAGAAGGTCTCTGAATTATTGAGATCGAAGCGCGAATAATTGATAAAGCGTAGCCCATATATCGGTAAGATCGATAGTACTCTCGAAAATGAGCTAGCACGGTCCGCCTCCGAGCAGTTCGACAGCGGAGAACGACGCGTCGCATCGTCTAACATCGCTCGGTCCTCGTTCGAGCCGTCTCGATGATCGTTACGCCAGCAACAGGTGTAACCTATTGCCGATTGCACACGGGCGAAAACTTTCGGAATTTAACCGATCGGACGCGCGCCGAGTCGAAATCGTTCTTTTCTTCGTCGGACAAACCGGCCTCGGTCAACGCCCGATTCTGCACGAGCAACCGAGCTTCGCTCCGCCGAATGGCTGGCGATCGAGCCCGAGGAACGTAGCGTCTCCGAGCGATTTACGATAGAAATCGTTGCTGAGCCGAGGATCCCTGGGATTTCTCGGTAAATTACCGAGGAACGAGTCGCGACACCATGCTCTCCCATTCGAAATTGCGAGAGGCGAATTAACTTTGCGTCGTCGAGCTAAAAATCCGAGTTAAAAACCCGTGACGAAGGTTAATCGCGATTTATGCTAGGCAACGCCGTCCAAAAAGACTTTTTACAGGTTACCGAGCCACGATCCGAAGCACCGAGATCCGTGCCAAACCCTCGTGTCGCCGGCCATCCGTGTTTTTTATTCGCGGTAATTAATACAAGGGCTCTTTCGCCCCTCTCTCTCTCTCTCTCTCTCTCTCTCTCTCTCTTCGATGCGTTCGTCTTTCCGACGATCTCGATCGTTTCGTTCGCGCATGCCCAAACGCGCTACGTCGTCCGAATGTTCACGATTCGATCGTTTTTCCAAGCGACGCGGGGCAAAGTCGACGGACTCGTTACCAACGAGATCAACGAACTCGAGATCGTTTCGGCGTGAACGATTTCCTGCGAAAGGCTGAAATCCTATCGATCGAATATATTCGGCGCCGCGTAGTTGGCTAGAATTAGCCGGCGTATGATCGGACCACCGACGCAAAACCTAAAGTCTGTTTGACCGTAACCGATTGATTACGTCGTGCAGTTTCTCGAGGAAAACGGAAGGGAACGTCGCGGTTCTTAAATGCGAAAGGTCGTAAAACGTTTACCGGAACGGAGAAACGTGGGAACGAAGGTAGGTGGAACGGCGTATTTTTGCTGCGCAAATACCATCCTTGACTCTTACCGATCGAACCGACGAATTTGCAGAGCTCGCGAATTTACTTTAGAAAAATTCACGAAGGAACATGAGAATAGCTGGTCGGGTTACGGCCCGAAGGAGATGGAACGTTCGCGAACCGGCGAACGGGACAAGGAAGGTGCACGCAAAAATAATTGGCCTTCGATTCCAGATCGTGAACTAACGAGGGAGCAGTCGTGAGAGAAGGCCATTTTTTTCATCTTGTTGCGGGTATAAATATGCGCGATATCGAATTTTCCGACCCGAACTATCGCGAGAAAACGTTCGAGGTGCACGATATTCGTTTCTTTCGATTTTCGATGATCGGCCCTTTGAATCTCTGCTTTCGGGCAACGAACAATTATCCGGATGCTATAAAAGAAAGCAAATGTGTCGCAGCGTCTCGTCCGACATCCTAGTCGACGGAACGGCGTTCCAGCGTCGAGAAGCATCGAGATTAGTGTCTATTCGTAGCAACTGGGACGGCACTTAAAAGTTTATTATGGCTCATCAGTTATCGACGATACTTCTCGAGAGTTATTAATATCTTTCGGGAAATCAATATGAAAGACGTGACGCCGCGCTATAACGGATCTCCTTGAAAATCGTTGTATCGGTGTGCATGATTCTCGCGTTAACCCTTCCCGAAGTCGTTTAGTCAGCCACTAATACGAGAGACTATCCCTGTTACCCTTAATTTCTACAAACGATCGACGAATCAACGATCTGAACGTTCTAGCCGTTGCAGTACATCGTGGTTATAGATCGGTTTTCGATAATGCGTAAAAAAAACTCGAGCGAATTGGGGCTAAGTTTATCAACGATATCAACCGTATCGTGTTTTTTAAGCAACCGGGTTTGCACGCAACCAGAAACTTCCTAGCCTCGGAGCTCTCGAAACAAGCACGGTAATATCGCACGATATATCTATACCGCGACTAATCGGCGCAGGCGTCCCGTTTACGAGCGAAAATCAAACATCCGCGAGAGCAAGGTATCGCGAATATTCGATTTCTCGATGAACGTGCCAATCGCGATCACTCTTGAAAAGCGTTTCGGGCGGAAGAAGCGCGACGAGACTCGTTCGAAGAAAGAGAAAGGTAAATGACGGAGAAATCACGGAGAAATCGTCGAGGGTTAGAAAAACGCGATATGAAATAAACGTGATGCGGGTTGGGGGTAGGCGTTATCGTGCTCGAGTCCTGATTCATCCTTGAAGCAGCTCCCACGCGGTACGAGGCGCAGCCCGAATAGAGGTTAACGTTAAACCGAGAACGATCGAGAGGAATATATTCGAGCGGAAGAAAGGGTAGAGGGCGAAGGAAGAGCGAGAGAGCGAGAAAACAGGGAAGAGGGACGAGAAGATAGGGGGATGAAATTGGCGGCCGACTAAGAATCGCAGCAGCTCGAGTGCGCCGGTCGCACCACCCTGGGTCGCAGGGATTCGGGCTGGCGCGCAGCCGAATCGCCGCTCTGCGCCACGTGCGCAGTATATCTGCCGCCCGTGTGTCCGGCATCTTGCTGTCTGCTGCTTACCTTCCTACCTTTCAACCTCTGCTCGTCCGTCTACCTACCCTTTGCCTCGTCCCGTGTTTTTCCACCACGTGCACGCTACCAAAGCCGATCGAACGATCCTTAGGATTACGAGCACCGGTCGAAGCATCGTCGCCGACTCGTTCACAGGCTGCAATCGTCGCTCTCCGCGAGAACGCGTCTCCGGGGCGTCTCCCGGCAGCCAGCTGTGCCGCGCTGCGACCGCGATCGTTACCCGAAAAGCCGGCTAATGTCGCCCTCTAAATGCGCGAAACGATCTTGCCAAAAAGCACCGGAGCACCGAAAGCGCTGTGACGCGAGCATCACGGCGCCCACCCGTTCGACACCTCCACCGTCTCGCGCTTTCTCTCTTTCTCTCTCTTTCTCTCTCCCTATATCTCTCTTTCTCACTCTCCCTGTCGCGCTTTCTCTCCGACACACACACCTCGATTCTCTGGCATCTCCGCGATATCGAGGCTACAGTCGGCGACGTTGCGGAGCCACCTAGAGAGAGGGGGTTCCTGGTGACGTCACCTCTCCGCCATTTTGTCCGGTGACGTCAACCGAGCCACGACCATCACGACCGCCACTACCGGCCGCGTACCTTCCAGCTTGTTCTACGTTTTCGCAGGATTCTTCCGTCAACCGGCTGCCTACCTCCTTCCAACCTACCACCGTCTGTCTACGACTATTTTCCTTTTTTGCGTTTTCGAAATTTCAAACTACCTCCGACGACGCAACGTATCTATAGAACCAAACAACGACACGAAAGCGATCGTAACATTGGGTCCTAGCGTTTAGGGTTCGACGGTGTGATCCGATCGACTGTACGTGTTCGTAAACGCGAAAAAGGTGTTGTTGGGTCAGTGGCGGTTGTGCGAACGTCCAAGCGTCCCAGCACATCGGTGGCTAGTGCGTAAATCTAGGTCGAGGTAGTACGGCCGTGGGCAACGGCATTCGGGGGAATTCGATGCAGCGGTTCGCTTATGCTCGGCGTCGAGCGACGCGATCACCCTGCATAACGTTCGTCTTAATTATTCGATTCGAAGCGCTCCAGGCAGCGGTCGATCGACCGCGGTAATCGCATCAGCCGGTCACAGCGTGCCAAGACTTTTCGCTAACGGACACGCGTCACGCGGTACCACCTATCCGATACTACGATACCTTGCGTCACGTGTACCGGATAAACTTCGAGAGGAAAGAAATTCCCAGCACCTCGTTCAACCACGAGATCCCATTTGCAACACGTAGCGGGTAGGACGCGTGGAAGCCGAAAAAGAACGTTCGATATTCATCCAGAAACCATTCCTATTTGAGAAATTACTATAGGAAATGAAATTTGCACGATGTTAAGTGGAGAGACACGTTGAATGTCGCTGCTATCAATCGTTATTCGACGCCTTGACTCGCAACTTTGCTATGTCGCGAAGGATACTATACTTGCTCTATCGATAGTGTGCCAGGTGTTATCGATTCTTTTAACGAGGATATAGAAATCACCGGTTGCGCGCGGTCTCTCGTATTTTTACAGATTTTATTCAACGGACGACTCTGACTGTCGCGCGACGTCGCTACCGTCATTGAAAAGGTAGTTGCCAGCTTCGACGTAGTAGCGACGAATACGTTGCTACTTTGCGGTGGCCTGAAGATTACTCGACTACTCGGCGATGAAGTTCGCCATATTTCGCGAATCGTTTGCGAACAACGAGCATCGACTACCCTGATGCAAATACAGAGACAGATCGATGACGCTATTACGACTGCCTCGTGACGACGTCGTTAGGTCCGATTCAAAATCGTTAATCGTACGAGCGAATTCGCGCGAAATAGAAAGCTCGACCAAATCTCGAAATCAGGCAACTTCGTTGATAGCGATCCTTCCAAAATACGGTTACCGGGCAAAGCCAGATTTTATCAAAATTTGCGCTCCAGTGGAGAAAAAGGGAAGAGACGGAGAGATAATAGAGCGCAATTGAAATACCCACGGTCTAATGCGGACGAGCCTGATACGAAGCTGAGGCACCATAAATAGCGCTAATAGCATTGTCTGCGCGTTAAACCCGTGTAAACGCAGGCGGACGTCGGTGAGAAACGGGTGTTGGATAGCGAGAGAAGGCCAGCGTTAAAGAGCCACCTAGCCATAATAACCGCCTACATAGCCCGGTAAAATTACCTTTCGGTCTATTTGCCCCCAGAAACCGGGGTTACGTCAGCTGTACACGTGTGCGACGAATACGTGTATCCGTTTCGTTTCGACAGTTCCCCTCCGTTCCCCTAACGCGCCCTTGCCCTGCTGCTACCACCACCCCCTACGAATTGTTCTGCGATCGCGCGTTATGTCACTGCGTACGTTTACGTGCACCTCGTGTGCCTCGTGTGCGAGTACGTCGATCTACGTGCACTGCCTAATCACAGCCGCATCCCCTCGACTTCTCTACCTTCCTCTCGACTCTTGTCACATATCTACGACATACATCACTCTCGTATTAACCTGACGATGTTATTAATTGCAATGAAAATTTGCCGCTCGTCCGATAGAATCGAAATTTCGAAAATTTCGGACGACCGGAATAAATTATCGACGATGATCCTGCCGTTGTTATCGAGTACGTGGGAAAAATGTCATGTTCGTGGGAAAAGACGAAATTTCGAGTAGCAAACGGATATTAAATATTCGCAGATAAATCGTCGATCGCGAAGAAACAATTTTTTATCGAAGAAGCGTAGAGCGTAGGCAACGAGCGTTTGCAAAAGTGCTAGTAATATGCAAATTTAATTGACCACGGTAGCGAAGAAAGCGGATACACGAGTTCGTTTTAACGCGTTTATTCGTCGTCGCTGCTATAAACGCATCGTCTGCGTCTAAACGCATGCGTTTTAGAGCAGCCCGTCGGTCAGCAACGATTACACCGAGTACTCTAGCTCCGCTGCGATGCGTCGATCGAAAACGCGAATCGCGTTCCGACTATAGCCGTCGTTTCAAACGATCAAATTTTCCTCGAGATTTTCCAAACTTGCGACAGCCACGTCCCGAAGATAAACTTCTGCTCGCGATCGTGAAGGACGCTCGAGAGAAACCGTTACGCTTCGATATCGAATTACAGACTTTCGGAGGCAGTTTCTTACGACGAATTAGACGTTAGATCGTCCCATGGAGTATTCGATCGTACTTTCAAACGTACTTTCGTAGATCGAAAGCTACGAACGAGTATAACGAAAAATCGAACGTTTATTTTCACCGAATGTTTTAACAAATTGGACATATACTTTAAAATGATGCCAGTTGATTTACGCGCGAAAGATCGATATCGTTGCGGTAATTTACGACCGGTTAACTGACGTTGCATAGTGGAATGCTATAAATCATATAAAATCGAATGTCGCAGCCGATGATATCGAGTCGAAAAACGTCGAAACGCAAAACAGCCCTGGCAAGCCCAGGGCAAACGCGCGAAAGAGGCGCGATCGCTGGCCCTGCAAATATTTGCCTAACTCCCGAACGCGAAGAAATCCGTCGCGTAAACTTATAAACGGTCGGGAAACTGTCGATCGAAACTGTTCTCTGCTCGACGTGTGCGAGTCAATCCGATCAGATGGCAGAATTAATTAGATTTGCGCGACACGAAAATTCGTAGGGAGGACGATCTGTCGATCGTTCGCGGTCGCCGACAGTTTGCTGATTCAACGACGAGCAACGGCGATGGAAAAAAAGTGAATGAGAATGTGAAAGAAGGACGAGCGAACGTTGGGAAGGGGAAGAGGGTTCCTGGCAGGGTTGTCTCCAGATTGGCGAGTGCTCGAGCACCGGTCACGACCGAGGATAAAGCTGTATAACTATGTGGCTCGTAACGTCGAGACGAAAGGGGACGGCTATAAACGAGCGAGATCGTCTGGCGCCTGAGAACGTCTCGAAACGCTGCTGCGAGACGCGCATCTATGATTTTAACTCTTTCGGACGAACAGCGACCGAGAAAGAGGAATCGAGAGAAAGAGAAGGGAAGGGGATGGAACAACGTCATGGCCAGACGTCTGACTCGTCCCACGCCCACGCTCCTCGCCACACACGCCATTTCCGAAGAAGTTGCACCAACCAGTGCGGATACGTTTCGTTTTAGCGCTCTAGAGAGAATCAGCCGCTGCTTCGTCTTCCCTCGATTCCTCGGTTAGCGCGGACATTGGTAAAATCGCCCGTTCTTCCAGTATCTTTAAACGCGATTTGATCACTCGACGATACGTATGGACCTATCAAAGACGAACCATTTCGATACCTATGTATCTAGGACCTGAGTGACCTATTTTCGTGTAGCGAAGCCGAACGTTGGCGAGACGTTGCCGTTCGATTCCTATCGAGTAGGACACGTAACCAAAGACAGGCATTACAGAGGTGACGTTGCTGGCTACCTCTCGAAATTTCCTCCTACGCGTATCGTGGCGGTCGGCGGGAAACGCGCGTGGCAGCTCGAGGATTGCGAAATCCTACGTGACTCGCAGCGGAGGAGCAAGGAAGAAAGAGGCGGGAGGAAGAAGGTGGCGGGAGGTCGAAGGAAGGTTTCGTGAATCGGAAAATAAAGCACGAGGCGGCAACGGTCGTTCCACGTATTCGAATGGATGATTTGGTGACTGACGCGAGTGAATGAGCGAAACACGCGACCGTGAAAGAACCGTTCCAAGAAGCTCGTATTCATTGATAAGGGGAACCGATTAACCGACCGTTCACTGTTCGCCGAAGGATGCTAATTAGAATATGCAAATTCGGGTACACGTATAATTCCTAGAAATTTCTGCGACTAAAACAATTTTTGCCGAGTCAATGGATGCGATAACGCGACGTACTCGTGGAAATTCCGCGCAATATCTCGACGTGCAAACGATTACGAGTTTGTTTTCACAGCGATAAAGTTGGAAAATCGAATTTAGATTTCCCGGAAAGTTGAAGCGCGTCGAACAACTAGTCCGATGATTTACTGTACCGCTCCTCCCCTTCGAAGTTGACCGGCTGACCTACCGATCTATTTCAAATATCTTCAATTAAAATTTTATATATACTAGAGACGCGTAACCGGAGAATATTCGATATCAACCCGACAGACGTTGCCACTTTTTTCCCCCTTTTTATTAAAATTACGCGACGTTCGACTTGTCGGAACGTTATCGTTGCGTTGTAAATCTCGTCAATCGCAACGAGAAAAGCTGTAAATGATAATCTCCGCCAAGGTTTGAATATTCCAACGAGCCATTAAAGAAACTACGATGGCAAAGTTGGTACTTACGGTAGCGCGTGTGCCAAACTCGTTTCCGTAGCTGTTCTCGCTAGTCTGACCACGCACGTACTTGTACTACTTAAAAGATCGGACGTGCCAAGCGCTGCCCTTTCTACCGCGCCTTCCAAACGTCTAGCTTCTCGTACCGCTTTTGGCAGGACGCGTCTGCTCCGAATCGATCTCTTTCTACTCGATCGCAACGCATTTTCGACCAAAGATTTTACTTCGATCCCGAGACAAATTCCAACGTTTCGAACGCGTCGATTCGCATTGTCGTTACGCGATGAATTCTAGAAAACGCCGGGGAATGCAACTCGAATAAATAGATGGCGAGGCCATTCGATGTAGACAACGGGATCCTTGAACTATAACATTCTAGCACGAATGATACGACTCTCGGCCTTCGATGAATCGCGATTCGTCTAATTGAAAGCGCGGCTAGTCGGCTTCGCCGAACCGAAAGCGAATCGTTGTCGGACGCGGGAACGCGACGCGTGCCGTCCACGTTCCACGAAACCAGACGCGTCGTTGGAACGCTGAATCGCGCTTTTCAAATCCTTGAACTATGACGTTATAACACCGACGTAACTTAAACGATTATTTAGATCGTTGAGATAGCGTGCGGGAGAGGGAGAAGGAAGAGTCGACACAGTTTTTTACATTAGCGTTCTTACTTTTCCAATACGACACACGATAAATTACCGCTGTTCAAACTTTCCACCGCGCTCGTAGCGCGGTATCAATTACGTTTCTTTCGCGGCGAAGCGCTTTACAAATTCCATCGGAAAGATTTCTTCGGTGCTCGTCTGTTACCCCGTTAATCCTATCGCTGTTCGTAGAGCAACCTCTTCCGGATGGACAAGCGCGGGGACGAAGAATTCTTAAAAACAAAATCGGCAAAACCCGCTTCTACATCTGCCCCAACAACGTATTTGTATCGTAGAACGCGAAGCTCGTTTCCTTACGCTGCCCAAGGTTTATAAATCAGGGATGTCGCCCTTGTCAATAGTAAGGTCAACCGGGGCGACTCGGTGTCTCCAGCTTTTGCCAAGTGGTACGAGAAAAGATAGAAGAAGAGAGCCAAGAGGAGGGCACGGAGGATCGAGAGGCGTGGGGGGAGTGGTAGAGAGTTGGACGATCCGGAACACAGCCGAAGTCGACGTATGCGCAGTATATGTACGCATACACGCAAACACGCGATAATATACGCATTCGCTGGCAGGATTCTCTTTCGCCTACGCCACGAGGTCACCAAGCATTCGAGCGCCATTGGTCATCGGCAGAGGGGAAGCGAGAACCCGCGTCCTTCGCCACGCAACGTGCCTTACGTATGTCAGCTTGCCCCTTTTGTCGCTGGAATTTCAACTCTCCACATCTCGCACGATATTCCAGGAAATAAGAAGGTGGAAACGTGGACGAATGCCGGTCGAGGTTGCCACGTTTCGCCTAACTTTCCTCGATCTACGATTCTTCTATTTATGGAAAGGACCTTTGACTTTGTCGGATTCGCAAACCAACGAGTTCGAAAGACACGGGTAGCAGTTGCGCGGAAAATGTTGACAGCCACGCGTCACTCGTGGACGATACCGCCGCTTTCACCCTCGCCTCTTTCCTGAAACGTTCTCCGGCGCCCGATCCGATGAAACTAACCTCGAGGTTCTTTATCCGGTGATAATAAAAACACTGCACGCGATGTCTACGTACGTGTATGCCCGACGCCCATTGTATCCAACGAAACTACGATGGCAATTAGGTTAAACGAACGAAGCGGATCTAACCGTGAGTATTAAACGCACGCGCGCGCGATATCATCGTGGATGTAAAAGGCATCCCTACGGTGGCATAGTCGACCCCAGGGAATATGCGAGCTTTATTATGTACGAAGGACGTGTATGTGCGAACTAGCCTGCTATAGTCGAAACGTGTGCACGCACACTACGCGTTCACCGTTGACCTGGTGCACAAAGAAACTTTCGCGATATCGATCTAGCCGATCACCGGTACAGGGCGGAACCGAAAGCTTCGTGCCGGCTTTCGAATTATTAAATATGTCGTTAGGAGTCGTACGGCTCTCTGTTCTTTCGCGTGTCTAAAAACGTTGGCGATCGCGCAACTCGTGAAAGCGTATTTGCCCATTTACAGGAATCGCTTTGAAAAGTTCGATGAAATTCGAGCGTAATCTCCGTTCGTTTGAAATGCAAAACGAGATCGGATTTTACGGAGCACGGTTCGTTTCGATAGCAGACCGATCCGTTGCCAAAGTTTCCCGGCCGAGCAATCATTTAGTTTCGTGATAGAATCGCCAGCGTAATCGTCGGTGTACTTACGCAGGCCAACGGACTGGTTCCTCCGAACGCGAAACACTCCGCGACCGATCTACGTCGCTGTCACCGACAGCGACTCGCGTAATTACTCTCGCGATACTACGATCGAGATGGAGTTTATTTCCTCCGTCGTTGGATAGTTTCGACGAATAAATCTTCGCTCGACCAAAGCAACTTGCAAAATGGAATCGCGGCGCCTGATAACCAGCAACTTTCTGCGAGCTTCGCGTCAAACGGTCGATCAAAGTGGCGAAAGAGCGAAAGAAGGAAAAAATAGACGCGGGGAAGAGAGAAGAGCGTGCGTTTGAGAGAATAAAACCGTTCGGAAGAAAAACCTGTCGAAGATACACAGGCGAGCTTAATCCCGTTGTAGGCAAACCCCGAGGATAAAAGCCACGTCGTTGGGAGGGAATCGAGATTCTTTTGGGAAGAATAGTCTCGCGTCTGCCGAGAAAATACACGGAAAGGTGGATACCTGGCAGCAAGTAACTATATATCTATCGATCGTTCATTCATACCGCCCTTTCGGCCCCTCCTCGGCCGCTCGAGCGATCCTCTTCCACCCCCGTCGCGCGTCCTCTTCCTTCGTCCATGACTCCTCCAGCGTCGTCGTACTCCCCGTTTTACGGGCGTCAGAGCCAGTCCTACCAACTGCGAATCCAAGCCTGGCCGCTCTCACACGTGCCGCGCACCAACTGCCTTCGCCATTCTTGCCAACCTCCGTGCCAGCTAGCTCGGCCCATCTCACCAAAGCAATCAGCCTCGACAATCGGCCTGATACGAGTCGACGTAACGCTTTCCTAGAAATTTCGACCCAATTTCGCGGCTTTTTACGATCCGAGACGTTGGCGACGAGGGGGCGAGAGAGCGTTCCGCCACAGGGGCTGTCCTCCTTCGCCCTTCCAAAACGTCCGATGCAATTTTTGGATCGTCAGTTAGGCACGAGCTTTCTTCCTCGAGATCGTCGAGACTCTCCTCTTGCCTACATAAGAAATTTTCGCCTCTCTCTCTCTCTCACACACACACACTCTTTGGCAACGACTAGGTTAGCGGAAACAATTCCAACGAGAAACACAAGGAATCGAGAATCTCTCGAGTCCAAGTTCATAAAAATTCACCGCCGACGAAACAATGCGACGACTTACGTGACACGAACGGAAAAGCGATTCGCTTTTTCGCGCTATTCGCCGATATTATCTTGGAAATAGTCACGCTCGAACGTGTCCATTAGATCGATCGAATCGAGATTGGATGCACGGGGGACGCGATTAACCGAACGAACGACAAAACGACCGGCCGGCACGCTTCGAGCCATTATTTAATTGACAGTTACGTAACGCCGGCTTTTACGTGACAAACCAGCCTTACGGATCTCTAATAAATTAACGTCCAGTCGGACACTCGAACCGGGATCTTCGACCTCCTTTCGCAATCCTCGACGCAACCTTTCAGAAAGGATATTACGTTGCCCGTATCTATGCGCTGTACGTTATACGAGCGTGGAAATTTTGATCGCACGCAAATTATCCCGACGGTTGACGGTTTACTCGTTGCTCGGATGCAGCGAGTTTTCACTTTTAGGTATTCCACGAAGCCCAAACATCGTGCGTGTAGTTTTCCAACTTCAATTGCTTCGAGCGCTATCTTCGACATTCTCATCGCCTTAACGACAATTCGTGCGATTCCCCTTCCCCGTCCGTTTCGCCAAATATCAGGGCATGAGTTTCATCTTAGAAAGCGCACTATTTAAAGTCGACGATCGAGTCAAAGATAGAGGCGACACGTCGAAAACAGTTTGGATTCGGGTCGTCGACCTTTATTTTCAGGTATTTTCGATGGAGACGTGTAAAAATTTAAGACAGTCCCAGGAGCCGGTTAGCCCGAGCATTTCAGAGACGAAGCTCGATCGGTCGCGTGGCTACGAACGCTTGCGATTGCTCGACCTTTTAACGAAAACGATAAATCGCTCCGTATAAAATAAATTGCCAAATTACGACCTTTACGTATTCGCAAGTGGCGAGCGCACGAAAGAAAAATGACGCGGTGCAGGATGAACGTCGCTACTCGTTTCTAATTAGTCTCGTTCTCTCGCCGATTATTTAACACGGTCGATTATGCGACGCGGACACCTGCCGTACGTACTCCGTGTTATACGATTTCGTGGGTAAAACGCCGCTAATAAAAGTAGAATTTCCGTTCGACGAAAATCGAAGAACGCTACCGTCTGACCAGAGATTTCCACCGCAACCAAGTATTCTTTGTAGGCAATGGAATTCACGTTGAAAGCCTAATAGTTCGGCAGTTAATTTTCTTGGTCGATCGTGACTCTAAAAGTCGATACACTCGTGTTTACAGATATTTTCTAATAGTAGCACGGGACTCTAGGTATTTCGTTACCGGGAACCGTTGGCCGTTTAAACACGCGTCCTTACGACCTCGTAACATGGCAAAAACTTTGAATCATTTTTCGCCGAATTACGGTAACGTCGCTGCGACCGAGCGTGCAACCAGATTCTGCCTTTAAACGGAACAAATATTACGATACGCGTTGCTTATCTCTCCTTTCGTTGCCTATCCTCGCAGACGCTATTAATTTGAAAATACTTGTTCAACTTTTTTTTTCCAGCGAGTCGCGCAACCGTAACACCGAACAACGTTAAAGCAATTATTCACGGAGAAGTTAGGTTCAAAGGTTCGATCCATTAAGCGACGCATCAGAATTTAATCGATACGATTAAAGGGCAAAAAGAGGACAGCCTGTGCGTAGGCGTGAGCGTAGGTCTGTCGCAGAAACTCGAGGATTCCTCCCTCCTTCGGGAAATACGATCGCTTCTTTGACGGATGCTTAACGAAGCAAGGTAGCAAAGAGAGATAGAGAGAGAGAGAGAAAAAAAGAAGGAGACGAACGACAGACGCAAAAACATTGACGAGGATGAGCGTTCGCGACTTCTGCGTAGCGATCGTGGCGTTCCCTTTAACTGGTCGGCTACGTTGCATTCGTGGACACGAACAGACAGCACTGGCTGATAAGCGACGCGATGAAAGCTCGATAAGAATGGTGGGATAAACGGGGCCAACGCGATACGACAGACAGAGACGGAGAAACGACTCATCGATGTATCGTGACACGTCGTTTGCCGGTAATTTTTTTTTTTTTCTTCCGATCCATCGAACGAGCACCGAATCGATGGACAGAATTTTTCAAAGAATCGGAATAGAATCGATCTCGGACGTTCGTTTCCCTTTGGTTCGAATCTTTCGTACGAACGAACGAACGAACGAACGAACGAGATACTCGAAGGTAGAGGTAAGGTAAGCCGGCGTTCTTGAAATGTTTATACGTCGAACGGATAAGAGCCGATTGAACCCCGCCGTGTTACGCTGTCTCGTAAAGAGGTCAAACGAGAAACAGCACCGCATTCGATGCTTCGAATCGTTGACTCGAGTTCCGAAAACTTGGCGACGTGCAACGGATCTCTCGAGTTGATACGGCGATGGACAAAGCGATTCGTTTCGCGCGGATCGAGCGGAGTGAAGCGTGGAAAAGCTTCTCGACGGAACGCGACGAGTCGGTACACGCTGGTGCGGTAAAACGAACACACCGGTAGTCCGACTCGAACGTGGAGTACGAGCAAACGGCTCCATCCAGAAGGTTTGTCGACGTTGAATAAGATAAATAGAAAGAAAGGAAAACGAACGGTGTCGAAGGTGATGTACCGACAACGACAGATCGTAACGTAAGACGGAAGGATTTGTAATCGCGTAACGACGACGAACGTTGGTCGACAACGTTCGAGCGACAGAGAAGGGAAGAGCGTTGCAGACGACGGAGAATGATTTGGCAACGAAATCGCTAGGGCGAAGAATCGGAATGAGAGCCGTCCCGGTTTCGCTGAACTCACCTCTAGAGGGAGGCAGGGGCTGGTTGCGGCCATGTTCCTACATGCGTTCGAGCCTCTGCCCTGCTGGCGATTCCCTCTTCGTGCTGAGGCACCACTTTAAGAAACCACACTACACTCGACGAAAGGTTTCGTCTGCACGACGAACACAGAGTAGCCCTTGCCAGTAAAAACGAACAGAAAGAAACGGAAACGGAAAAAAATCACCACGTACCACTTTTTCTCTTCGATATCCTTTTTCGTTTCTTCGTTTCTTCGTTTCTTCGTATGGTCGGTGGTCGAACCGTCGACGTACGCGCGTCGTTCCGATCGTTTCTTCTTCCTGTTGACCGCTCGTTCGCGCAAATACGATCGCTCGCAGAGACTCAGAGAAACTGGAGAGAGGGAGAGAGAGAAGAGAAGGGGGGATGTGCCTCTTCCTCTCTCCTAAGCTCTAAACTCCGTGGATCTCGACGACGAGACAAGCGAAACCAACCACTACCTTCCTTTTCTTCTTCCTCGTCTTCCTCCAGCACCTCTCTTCCTCTCCTTCTTCCTCCTCGTCGCCGATGTCGTCGCCTTTCCTCCCTTTCGAGTCTCCCTCCCCTCCTCCCGTGCGACAACACACAAGAACGCACTCTCGATCGGTCTCGCAACGAGGTCGATTCCTTCTTTCTCTCCTCGGCTCCTGCTTCCGTTCTCGATCCCGATCTCGATCCCGGTCCCGATCCCGAACTCGCACCCACACCCGCACCCGCGCTTCTTGCACTCGTACTCGCACTCGCACCTGTTCCTCTTCCACCGCCACTTCCTCCTCCTCCAGCTCCTCCTCCGCCTCCTCGTTCGCGTCCACGTCCTCCTTGGAAGCGGTCGCTGCTTCCGATCCTGCCGTTCCTGTCCTCCTCCTCCTTCTCCTCCTCCTCCTCCTCGTACTTTCTCCTCGTCTGTCGATTCTCGTCCTCGTCCTCGTCCTCGTTCTCGTCCTCGTCTTCGTCACCGCCGCCGTCAACCGCCACTGTACCACGTTCTGGTACGCATAACAAACGCACTCGCGTCCCTCAGCGTCCCCGAGGGCGACCGAGCGGCGACCACGAAAACCCCTTCACCGACACTCGCACACTTTCTCTCCCTCTCCTCGTCGCGCAATCACTCGCCCGTTCTCTTCTTTCCACCGTATTCGATCCGATTCACGCTGCTTCGCGTCCACGCGTCCACCTCCGGGTCCACGTCCACGTTCACGTTCGCGTCCGCGTTCGCGTCGTCTCCGTGTCCTCCTTCCTACGGTCCCTATCCCGATCCCTATCCCGATCCTGATCCCTATCCCTATCCCGATTCCGATCCCGATCCCGATCCCGATCCCGATCCTTCCGCCTGCTGCTGCTCCCCCGCGTTTCCCAACTTACGAAACAAACTACGCTCTCTTCGTATTTTGTGCTCGCGCCCTCTCGTCTCTCGTCCTCGTCCTCGTCGGCGCGCCGCGAGCGCTTTTCAAGGCCCGTGGTCGCGGATCATCGGCGATGCGCGCGATCCCAAAGTCCAACCGAGCCAAAGGGAGGATTCCGAACGAACTTTCCGAGGGAATCGAATGGTCCTTCTCTCTGCTCCTTTCCCCTTTCTCTCTTGTCCGTTTCACTCGGCCGGAAGTTCACGCACTACCTACGTTCCCCGAGCGTCGGAGCTCGTGGCCACAGCGGGACGGTCGCTCGACTACGTTCTCTCGCACTTCCACCACCACCTACACACGCCTTCTCCGTCCCTTTTCGCTATACCTGCCTTCTCTCTCCCGCTCTCTTTCTCCTTCGCTGCCACCACTACCGACCGTTCGCGCCCCCTTTCTCTCGCTCGCTCTCTTCTTCTTCCTCTCCCTCGATATCCTTCCCTCTTGCTTCCCTCTCGGCTACGCGGCTCTTCGTCCTCCTCCGCGAATTCACCCTCTCGCTTCTTCTCTGTTCTCCTCCTTCCTCCTTGCCGCGCTTCGTCCTCCTCTCTTCGACCGATTTTCGCGCCGCTTCTTCGTTGCTCTCTAGCCTCGTGGCCTCGCGAGCTTCTCTCCTCGTCCGCCTCGAAATTCCGCGGTTCAGCGTTTCCGTTCCTCTGTCCGCTACTTTCCACCTCCCTCTCCTCTCTCATTCTCTCATTCTCTCATTCTCTCATTCTCTCTTTCTCTCGCGATTTTTCCCCCTTCCCTATATATCCGTCTCCCTTTCCCTCTCTGTCTTTGGCGCGCGCGCGCTCTCCTCTTTCACTCCCGTCCCTTCCCAGAACCGAGTTGTTACCCTCTCTTTCCAATCGACAAGTTCGCTCTCGTTCGCCACGTTGCTTTATCCTCGTCTCTCCTCGCCTTTCGCCCTCAAGTGGGGAGGAACAGGTGCGTATCGCCATCCACGAGGCACCCTCCGAAACGTTTCATTTGAAATTTCACAGGAATTTTAAAGCACGCGTCGATGTCGTTCTTTCGCGTGCGCGTCTTTCCAGCCAGTTTACATATCGGTTTACTATGTAACCGGCGTTCTTCCACATTGTTTACGTTGTTTTGAATTATGATCGTTGCTCGGTAGATTCCAACGACCTGTCGATACGTAACGAGCATACTTTTTCTATTATTATCTATTTTTCTATTATTATCGACCGTGTCGTAAACTAAGCAGCGTGCAAAGTTTGTAAACTAGTTCTTGCTTATAGTTCCCGCGCAACGTGTTCGACGCTTATTAGTCCATTGGAAACACGTGCCGTTTACGTCACGCGTTACGCTCGAACCGCTTGAATTCGAACGACTCTTCAAAGCCCCGATACGGTTTCTTGTAAGAAAGATGGCCTTTTTGTACGACTTTTTCATTTACCAAGACAGCAAATTTTTGAAATAGCCGCCGACTCAAGCAAGACGGCTAATCGAAGAAGAATGTTCGGTGGTGACTCATTTTCGAAAGCAATGGACGCGTAAGAAAAGACGTTTGGCTGTTCTTGCGATCAGGTGTTAGAACGCACGGCTGGATCGCCGGTGTGCGTAAGAATTCGTGACCGTAAGTGAGCTTTCGCTCTCGTAGGTGTACGTCGAACCGATACTGCCGGCACCGTCAACAGACATGCGCCACTGCGCTTGCAAACGCAGGGAAGGGAGACGAGCTTTCGGGGTGCATGAACGTTCCATGCAATCCCGGCGCCCCGTCCACCCTTTCCGCCTGTCGAATAATTCATAGAAAACCATCTTTGCCAATACCGGTAATCGTGATTCGCATTTGGCGCCTCAAGATCACGAAGCACCGTCCCACAATGATTATTTAACATGCCGTCGGCTACGAGGAAAACATCAGCTGCTTCGACTGGTTCAACGATCCCATAGCGCCAATATCGTTAATTGCCCTTGCGAACGAAACCAGGTAACGAACGGACCGTTGCTAAAAGAAACCTCCTCTCCCGTTTCTCGATCAACCGACTCGTCTCCTTCGCTATACCATTTCCTTCAGAGACTCGTTGGTCGCGTGTAACGCGTTCTACGGGTATATAAGTTTCATGCGAAACAGGTTATATACTCGCGATCACTCGAAATCTCGTATATTCTTTTAGTCGGTTCTGATCGATCAAGGTTCTCGGTGCGCCATATATCGGGTTATCTATCGGATACGAAGTAGCTTCCGGCCGGTGGCCGAAATCGAACCAGATTACCGACGCGGCGCGAGAACGAACGCAATCAACGGCTCATCGATGAATCTCGGAACGCCGTAAAGTCCTTATTTTCCGATAAACGGTCGGTCCATCGTCCACGTAATCTCGGACGGACAGAGTCGACAGGTCTTTAGGCGGAAGAAACAAACGCACGGCTTGGATGCTCGCTGGAGTGCGTGTGCCTCTGTGTGTGCTCGTTTATTTAGGGGGAGAGAAAAAAAAGCAAGAGAAAAGAAAAAGAAAGTCATAGCGTCGCGATGCGATGCGCTCGGATGGCTGCGCCGTTTCGCGCGATTCCACGGTATAAAGGATTCGGCTTTAAATCCGCGAGACTGTATGGAAGCAAGGGTACAGCGGTAGCGGCGGGGAGGGAGAGGAAGCGAGAAAGAGGAAGTAAAAGAGAGACGGGTTCGTAGGAAGGAACGAGGGAGGGTTAGCGGTCGAGGGACAGCGAAGCTGAAGGGTGCAGGGGCAGGCAGAGTTCTGGGTTTCTGGGTTCGCTCCGCTACGAAGTTCGGAAAGGCTGCTCTGTACGACGAATGTGGAACAGTAGGTCAGCGCACTCCGTGACCCCCGCCGCGGCCTACCCCTCTTCGGTGCATACACCCTGATGCGATACGTACGACCCTCCGATTCTCCCGCTGCTTCCCTTCCCTCCCCCGTTTCTCTCTTCCTTTCTTTCTCCCTTCCATCTACTCGACGATTCTCTCCTGCTTGCGCGCGTTCGTTCGCTCTCACCCTCCCTCCCTCTCGCCCTCGCCGATCCTCTCCTCCTCCCGTTTTCCGTTTCCTCCTTCCTTTTGACCGATCGCGTTACCTTACGCTACGTTACTAGCTATGTACGTTCCGTGCGAACGCATAGTGTTGGACCGTTCGCGCGGTACGTTCCACGAGATTAGCGAGTCGTCCTTTTCGATTCCTCGAACGAACCTCGAGAGGATAACCGACTCTCGTAACGCGTCTCAAAGATTCGACCACCGCGACCGATAAGCGGCGCCAGATCGAACCGGAGTTTGTCGTCGTCTCCGTTTCTCGTTCGAATGCAGGTGATCGTCCCGGTTATCGACTTGTACGCCTCTACTACTCCAAGCGTTTTCGGCTCTTGCGCATCGTTCGTCCGACGTTCAATTCCTGGCATTGATCGTTGTTTTATCATCTCGAACGAAAACGTTCGGCGATGTTACGCTAGCAGCGTAACTGCTAACTCGCTGGTCGCTTCGACCGCCAGCGTACGAAACCGTGGATGCTCGTTCGTGCGTACCGTTTTGCAAAATTTGTACGATTTGACCGAGCCAAGTCGAGCCAGTCGACCACGCCGACATGCTCTTCTCTCGCCGCTTTTATTTGGGTCGTTTAGCAAACTATCGTTCGCGATACGCGCGACTTGCTCGCCGACCGAGACGATACTATCCGGTGCACGCGAACGCGATAAAATCAATATGTCTGCTCCTCTCCTCTCTCTTTTGTTCCGCGCGCTTTATTATTTCTCTTTCCTCGTTCCTGGCCGAATTCGCGTCGCGACGCCATCGATTAAACTTGCCCAAGTTCGGCTACCGGTCGGCTGCTAGGTGGGGATCGATGCGCGACAGGTACTAAAAACCACCTGAATCTTTTCTCGTCCTCGCCCCGTCCCATTGCTCGTGGAATTCGAGAATCTCGCCTCGTTTCAACCAACATTTACGCGGACAATCGACCATTTACGCTGCACGATCGGACTGCCATATTTTCGACACTGCGATGCTATCGTTCCTATCGTCTAGCGGTCGTCGAACGCGTATCCGAACGATCGTGTAAAATCCGTTCTGAAAATGAATTATTTAGACTCGGAGCGCGCGTACCGAGTTGATCTACGGTGATGATTGGAAATTCGTGGAATTTGAACCGAAGCGGGTAAAACGCTCGCTAGGATATTCGATCGGATACACAGGCTTCGACTACGCCAGTGAAACGTTCGATCTTTGCTCTCGAGGAAAATGTATAATCCCTTCGAGTACATAGCCAGACGGATCGTCTGCTACTCGGGACGCTCGTAACTTGGTCGTTCGCTGGCAGACCTCGGGCCGATTGCGGTTCCATCGTCGTATCGTCGGTGACGCGGCTCTACCAAGAAAAACGTAGCGCAACGATTCTGCAACGTCGTCGCTAACCTCGAAATAAATCTGTAATATAAAATACGACGCCCGTGGGTTTTCGGTGACGCATCGTAATCGCTTCTGCACTGCCCGCCCACGCAGTTCCGTCGCATGACATTCTCGTTCCAGAGATATTAGAACAGCCCATTAGATTTTCGTGGAAACGCCGTCCTTGCAACGTATTGCTTCTAGGAATACGAAAGACCGATCGTCCATGCCAACTTGCCAGAAATCTCGCGTTTCTTCGTAAAACTAGCGGTTGTTCCAGAACCAACCAACGATCGTTCCTCGTATTTATAATTAACGATTAGCCGATCGAGAAGCACCGCGATTGATTCCACGTTGTTTCACCGATTGATTTTTCCTCCAATAACTTCCATTTTTGATTCGACGAAACGCTGGATATTAAGCCCGATAAATTGGCCATTTATAGGTTTTCCATTCGGATCTGTGACTGAAACCGATTCGACCGACGCTTCGATAGTTTAGAGCAGACGTTGATAAAAATTTGCGTAGAAGCAAATAAAACGACGTTGGTTACTTTTACGTTTCACGAGCGTCCGATCGAAACTCGATCGACCGTCCAAAAGTTTTCAACGCGACAGCCGGTTCTACGTTCTATATACGTGCGAAAATGAAAGCCGACGCGTGGCAGATAGCGCGTCGAAGAAAACTCGTAGCATCTTCCACTGACGGAAAGACATTTAGCGCGCAATCGCTTCGAAGAAACGCTTAATCGAATTTCTCGCGGCTTACGAGCGCGTAAAGTCCAAGCGCCGAAAGAGGCTTAAAACGCCTCTTCTTCTCTTTCTGCCTATTCCCTGTCTTTCCAACGTACGTACGTGGCAAACTTTGCTCGTACAATTTTTACACGCGGCAATTTCTGTGCTCTATTTACTTGGCAGGAAGTCGTGCGCGACTATCTATTTGGGAGCAGATTTTCAGAGTCCATCGGACACGGAGAATCCACGGAGAACAGGTTCCGAAAGGGATAAAATACGATCGGCCGGCTGATTTACACGTTTTCAGCGTACACGTGACGTCAGTCGAACGACGATCGATGTTATCAGTGCCAGTGATATCTGAGGGAAACCGACGGACCGTCGTCGCTCATCGATCTGTTTTTCTGCCGTACGCTAAACGCGATATAAATACGTTCTATTTATAAGCGCAAAAACACTAGCGAAAAACGGACTTTGAACGAGAAGCCAAGAGAGTAACAAATTTCAAACTGCGTCAGACCCTGGATTCGTTCGAAAAATCTCGTTAAAACTGGTTTTCCATCTATTGCGCCGTACAGCGTTCTTCGAAACGTTTAGAAACCGACCCGTCTATGGATAATATCTACCTATCTATCTATATATATATATATATAGAAAAATATAAAAAAATATGCGAATACGATTAAAGCGCAAGGCTCGAGTTACAAGGGAACGAGCGCGCCGAGATAAATTCAGCCTCGATGGTCACGGTATACGGGGTTTATAGGTTATGGGAGGGTCGTGACACGCACTCGACGCGGGCATGGGAGTTTTCATACGCAAAGGCTGCTAACAAGGGGAAACGGCGAAGCGAGCGACGGAGAGGGAGCGACGGGCTGAAATCTGGGTCGCCCTGCACCGCGTGTACCTCGAAAACTCGGTCAAGTTTTCTGCACCTGCAGGTCGAACGCCGGGACATTCGCCACGGTCTTCATCGCCGTACTTTTTCTAGTTGCGATATCGTCTACTACCTCTCTCTCTCTCTCTCTCTCTCTCTCTGCGTCTCTCTTTCTCTCTGCCACACAAAGCAGCGTTGTCGTCTTCGCTCTTCTATCCGCGTCCTCGCTGACACATCAGCTGGAAATCCGCTGCAGAAACCCGCCGAGGAACCGGTCCAACGACACCGATCGCTCGTGATATTATCCCTTCGTTTCAAATTGGAATCACCGCTTTATCGAGCGAAACTCGCGATATTTCTATTGGTAGACATCGTTAGACAGCGTTACGATCTCGTTTCCACGTAATTTTCTTCGTTAAGGAAACGATTTTTCTATCTGTATCGGTGGTGGAACAGCTTAGGCGTATCAAGAGCGTGACGATCGGCAACGAACCCCTTGGACATTCTTTAACCCGGTCCGTGCTATAAAATACGCTCGTCCTCGTTCGGAGTCAGCCACCGGATGCGATGTATCCTACGCGACGGAGAGGAAAGTTGTCGATCTCGCCCGTGATGTCTCGTCGCAAGCCCGTTTGCCGTTCCACGTACGGACATCGCCTCGTAGCATCGAACTTTTTACCACGATCGTCCTCCATTTCCATATTAATTTGCGATTCGTGCTTTTTCGTGCTTTCGAGGGTAGCAGAGGCCGTGGATCGAAACCAAGTTGACCTCGAGAATCTGAAATCGGTCTCGACGCGCAATTCGCGTTCCGAAATAAACGTCGAACGACGCGGTGATAACGATAATGATTTTTAAGGATGAAAGGGGAATCGCGTGCAAACATTTACGCGAATGCGCAGTTCCGACCGGGACGCTAATTAAGTGGCAAATTAATTGGTTCGTCTTGGAGCGCAGCGGTCCGATGTTTACGCGAGTATCGATTGCTAATGGCTGCTTGCCCAGGTTCGAACCTGCTGCCGCTTCCCAACGGACTGCCGGCTAGCCTATAAACACCATAACCCATATTGAATTCCGCTAGCTTGCCATTCCGCGCCGTACGCGTGTACTCGCCTGTTTTTTTTTCGAAAACTACGAAAAATACGCGAAATTCATCGAGCATTTTTCAACAGCTTCTACGGTATCGTGTTTCCGATATTCGCAAGCTATTCGCACATTCGTACTTGGCTATTTTATCAAAATTCTCGAGTAGGAAACATCGAGTTTCCGCAAGTAGGATAAGGACGAACGTTTCGAAGGACTCCGACCCTGCAGTCTTATTACTATTAATTCGAGTAGAATTGATTCTCAGAGCCTTCGATGTAACTGGCCTGCCTGGCCGCGATTTAATTGAATCGTGTCGTCGAAATAAAAGGGAAATTTTCGGAAATTTGTAGCAAATCGATTCCGAGACGATCGAAACTTCATAGCTCATCGTGAAATTTCACGGAAGCAAAGAATCGACTGAAAATTAGCAAAGTGGAATAGGCAGGGGATATTGCGAAAGGGTCGCCCCAAATCGAGATAAAGTTAAGCGGACGGCTCGATTCTCCAATTACGGCTCCGCTAGTACGAAAGTTTCGATCGGATCACGCGTGCTCGTACGGAACAATGAAACGGTTAACTACGCTATCGTCTGCGGGGCAAACGCGGCTTCGATTCGCCATGCAGTTATCCTCGCTGGTTACTTGGAACAATCGAATACACGAGGCGGTGACAACGTTCTACGCTATTTCGAACGAAGGAGCGAGCGGAAAGCTGGAATCGAGTAAAGCGAAACCGAGCCATCGGTAAGTATATCGCGCGATATCGATCTCTGTCAAAAATGATTAGCCCAATTATCTTAATTACCGCGGTCTCTGTGCTCTTTCGTGCTCCAACTCGAACGAACGAGACCGACTAGCCGGCCAGAGACGAAGAAATCGTTTTTTCCTATGCAGCCGTCCGTACACAGTGCATCGGTGAGTATTTTCGCGAAACTGGGATGAAAAGGGACAAAAGCGACGAGCGACGGAGGAAAGCGACGGAGAACGACGGAGAGGGCGAAAGAAATCGATGCCAAGTACGCGTGCACTTTGACAACGTGACTACGGGGATGCATTCGATGCACCATTACGTCCGTTCCTGTCCTTTCTTTTTCTTTCCCTCTTTCCTTTCTCCGCTAAACAAAGCAAATCTCGGCGTAGAATTTCGCAACTCCTCGACGCCAGGTGGAAACGAAAGCATATGTTTGCACGTATATCGACTTACTTTCTTTCCTGATCACCAAAATAACCCGAAGCTAGGTAAACACGGCGATTAACGAACCACCGTGTAAACCGAAGTAACTTGATTCCATCGAGACCCGCCTTTGTTATTTCTCATTCGGTTTATACCTGGCACGTAGCAAATTTTCCTTCCAATCGCAAATATCGAATATCGAATGACCATCTATCGTGCGAACTATTTCAAACGAAGGTATTTTCGTGGAAGCTCGCGTTACTCGTCGGTACAACATATATATATATATATAGGCATAGACTTTTCGCAACAATATCGTTTCGATATCGTTTCGCGAGGTTGGTCGCGTTCGCGCGGCCTACCACCGCGGTTCATCGCCTTCGTCCTTTCCACTATTCTATTTCGTCCCGAGAAGACGATAAACGCGACGTCGCGAGCGCGCCACGTCGTCGTGTCTCCGATGTGCTGGTAGACCTTTATTCGTTGATGGGATCGCGAAACGCTGTCGAGACTGGGAAAGCGAGCGGCAGAGAAGAGGGGGTGGTGGCGTAGCAGGCCGTTAGAAGGGATGGGTAGAGGGAGAAGGGCGAACGGGTGGAATAGATGGAAGAGGAGCCGTAGGTGGCGGTCTCGGTGTTGGCAGGGGTTGGAGAAAATGTGGGACGTCGAACTCTCCTGGACTACCTCTACCCAGCCATCCCCTTTCTCCTCTGACGAGCGCGCTCGCTACATCCACCCTTCGCTCGCAAACAGCTCTTTTCGCCTCGTTCAATCCGTTCTATAGCCAGCGACGGTCGCGTAGGACGCCAACGACGACGATACAACGCCGGTATTATCAATACCATCGGTATTATCGTTTCCGAGATATTACTCTTGCTTATTGCTCTTAGCGTATTGCTTCGCGGTGTTAATTCAAGTAAAGTCTATCTGAGTAAGTCCAATTAGAAAAGTCATCGGTCGCTGTTTCGGCCACGTTCTCCTCGCTGGTTGATCTCGAAACGACCGTGAGTAAGAATCAGCCCGTGCCGGGAATACAGCGATACGGTTCGGAAAGAAGAGATAGCGAAGAACGAAACGAGATACGTCTATCACGTTGGCAACGTTCGTCAAATTTGCGATCGTGAACTTGCGCGACGACTTTCTCCGCTTCGGTCGTTAACAGCTATACGCCCCGAAATGGCGATAATTAAAATTATATCTCTGCCTTATTGCTTCTCGCCGTTGGCGACGAACGAAATTAACCGAGCGATAACATCGGAAACCGCCAATGAAAGCCGAGATCGACGACAAAGTGGAACGACTTAATTACGAAACTGTCGTTAACGAAAATCCAGATTGCCGTTTTAGCCAGTGTGAGAAACGATTCTTCTCGCGAGACGTAAGAACGACCCTCGAACGTATTTAATTTCTTATCCATACGCTGCACGATTTCTATTCGTATCGTATTTTCTTGCCGATAACTCTATGAAAGAAGCGTTTCTATCGTTCCTTTATTCGCTTTCGTGCACGCCATTACTTTCCTCGATATGCCGGTCTACAGGTGCGTAGGAGTCGCGTAACCTGATGATTTTCCGTCGTTACGACGAAAATTATACCGGGAAAACTGGATTAGCCAGAGACCGATAAAAAATTTACTCGCCCTTCCCCCTCCGCCGTTAGATCGATAGCTCATTCCTACGTTGCTTAACTCGAAAATAGATTTCTCTTTAAAACACGTCGTTCGAATTTCTACCAAGCTGATCTTTTAATCCACGCATTCATCGTCCTTATTTCTCGATTCCGTCAGCAACGCGGATTGCATTCCGTACTTTGGATAATATCCAAAGTATCCCGTCAAATACTTCCAAGAAAGAGAAATAATATTTCGAGGAAGCGCCTCGATCAAGAACAAATTATCAGAGTCGAAGAAACCTTGGCCTGAAATTTTCCGTCTCCTTACGTAATTTATTCTTCGAACCAGAGCTCGAATTTGGTTCTTCGTTTTCGACGAGAGGTCGAGTTCATCCTCGCGTGAAAGGTCGTAGCTTGCGATGGACAAAAGTACGGCTTTCCATAGGTTTCCTTCGAACATGGACTGTACAAAGTTCGTCGACGCGTAACAACAACGACGATGACATCGACGACAAGAGTTACTCTCGACGGCGCCCGCGTGTCCGACTGTTTTCACCCTATTCCACTAGACAAAACCGATATCGCTTGGATCGAGGTAAAGCGATCGACGAACCTTGGAAGAAAAACGGACGAAACGTTCTTCTTATCCTCCCGATGAATGTACAAATTTCCTTAACACGGGGCAACTTGTTTACGACTTTGTATCGGAGCGAAAAACCGCAATACACGGCGAGCACGATCATTTCGAAGCAAAGAAAGTACGGCGCAATACGCTCGACGTGAAATTTGTACGGAAGCTACGCTGCCTCGTTTATCGGCTGCGACTCTATATTCGAGCTCAAAGGGTTAATTCGAACCTATTAATCGCGACCGTGCTATTTATAGCGCGGCGCAGCTTCGACCTTCGAGCGCGTACTCACGCACGCGACACGAGTCGCGTAAAGCGATGCCTGCGTTATCGAGTCCTTTTAGTTTCGTCTCTTGGAAAAATAAGATTTTCCACTTTCGTTGAAAGGCTCGGTCGACGAGACCGAAAGCTCTTTCGGCAGTCGCGTTCTGTCGCGACGAAATTTCCTGTTATTCCGGTATCGGAGCTTTCCCTCTTGTCGAAGGGGTGTGAATTTCCATCGATGAGGAGGTTGAGGGGCGGGAAGGACGCGAGCCGAATGACGAAAACAACGTAACCGTAGGTTCGGTGGGTATCGCGGAGGCGTGGAGAGACGAAAAGAGGTAAAGCAGAGGCGAAACGAGACAACCTCCGTCGAATTGCGGTTAATCAGAGGCAGGGCTGGACCGGGAGAATTTTAATCGAATCATTCGATCGGTCTGTCAAAGCGTACAGGTGACGTCACTGGGTCGGTCGCCAATCGAGATCGGCCGAGGGCGTTGCATGTAACACGGCCGATCGCGCAGCCTGGCTAAAATCGTCCACGACAAAAACGCGCTCCGTTAATTCCATATCTATCCATCGATCGATCCGACGTTGATCGTTTCACGCCTTCTCCGTCGTTCACAGGCTTTGGATCGAGTCGCCACGGCCGACGTAGGCACACGAAGGGATACTCGAAGATGCTCCACCGATCAAGAGCGAAGCTGGCCTTCGCGTCCACCTTCCGATAACCCGAGTAACGTCTTCGTTCTCTTACGATCGTCTTAAATCGTGAAAATCGACCTACAGCCAACGTAGCCCGGCGACGAGCGTCGAGCAACGTCGAGAAAAAGTAGAACGCATTCTATGACCTGCATTCGCGACGACTTCGTTGCTGGGCACAACGAAAGAAAAACGGTGCGTTGCACCGAGAGAGCACGATCGGGGCTTCGTAAGTCAAGTCATCTGAACCCCGTTAGCTTCGTCATCTATTGGTCTTCTAACGTAAGGGCTGCTCTGCATCGAAGCAAAGTCAAACGGATTTACGTCTCCTTATACCGAGAACAGAAGCATAAGGTTTCCGCGTCGTACCATCTCTTTCGCTTTCGATCGGTCATTCGCAAATTAATCCGTTTCTCTCGCGTTAACGTACTTATCGGTACACGTGATGCTTACACGTCCTCGCAAAACTCTCTTTGTCGTCTCGCTGCTTTCGCGTACGCCGAGTCACCGATTCCACATCTCGCGAAGAACGTCGTCCTAATACCGCAAAACCAACTACCTCCACGTAGCTGTGAACGATAATCAGATGTTTTCTTGCTGGTTGTCTGGCTCTCGTGCACTCCAATTAATCGCGAATCGCTGATCGTTCTAGAATAACCACGAATATCTGATACGATGAAATTCGAATCGAAATACTTCCGTTATTCGTATATCATTGTCAATCGATAATTTTACCGACTCGTTCGTTATTCGGTGGACATCGTAACGAGTCAACCGCGTATCTTTCGAGCTCGCGTTTCTCCCTCAGATTTATGGGTCTGGAGCAACGTTTGAGAGAGCATCGTTTTATTTTTCGAAATAAAATCCGGCCGAGTAGCCGGACACCCGTTACGGTTTCACCGTCTTATGAGAAAATATCATTCCCAGAAGAGGTTGCGCCAACCTATCCCTGCCACCGAAACCAGCAACCTCGGTTCTCGAGTTTACCGACCTCGCCACGTTGCGCTTGTTTTCGTCGCAACCACGAAAATCTTTGAACGTTCGAGCAAAGCGATAAGGTGCTCCGATTTCTCTACGAATATCGGTTAAACATCGAGAAGTCAGCGTCGAGTATGTCGGAGCAGCTTTTGTCCTATCCGTCTCCTTGGTCTTTCCGTTTCGACGCTTATTTTTTCCGATTCGACGATTATTCGGAGAACATCTTATTACTATTTTAGATACGGTAAATAAGTGCGACGAACGGTAAGACACTCGCTACGATCTTTCTAGGATTTTATCGTACGAGCTGGCAACGGTTGCTATCACCTTCGTTTATTTGGCGAATTCTGTTTCCACTATTTCTGTTCGATTCGTTCGAACCGGTGATAGAATCGAAACTCGGTGAAAGTTGAAGAAACATAGTTGCTAGACTCGCATAACCGTCGCAGATCTGTGTCGTCGACCAACCCTCTCCGCGGTGCGTTCACCACCGATCAGACCTTACACATCCTATGCTCGTCACTTTCTCTGCTCGCCTGTCTCCGGTTCTCGCCCCTTTTTCCTACCCCTACTTCTTCTTGCTACGTCCGTTTTCTCCGAACAAGCAGGAAGAAAGTCGAAGGAACGCGTTCGTAGACAGAAAGGAAGAGGGTCGATGAAACGGACACTGTGACAACGCGATCGAGATAGAAAATATATAGAGCGACGAAGATAGACGGTAACCGAAGGAGGAAAGGAGACGACCGAGCAAAGATACAGAGCGGTGCGCGAGAAACGAAGGAAGGCTACGATGGCGAAAGAGGGTCGAAAGACGTCGAACGACTGTAAGGAGAAAGCGGGAGAAAAACACGTGGAGATGGGTTAAAACGAGAGAAGAGGGAAAAACTAGAGACGGAGAGAGCCGGACGGCGGTGTGGAAAGGGAGAATGGCATCGTGCGAGACAGAGACGGCCACGCAGGGAACGGGGCTGGGAGGGGTAAAGAGAGCGAGAAGGAAAACGAAGGAAAGAGAAAGAGAGGTGGCACGCGCAATGCGGGTATTGATTCACGGCGGCAGCAGGCAACCAGCCTGAAACACACGACCGAGTCGACTCGACTTCGCGACTCTGAGACCCCGACTCGATTCACCCCACAGTAACACATCGGCAACCATAGAAGGAGAGAGACCGAGACACGATTTGGCTGCACGCTTTCCTACCGATCGCGTACAAAGCGACGGTCGTATGTCGGACGTCCCCGAATCTATTTGTGGTTCCACAGAGAACCGACCAGCCCTATTCTTCGCCAAGCCCAACGCATCGATAAACCGACCATGTAACCAGAAATCCCTAAGAGGTTGCAAAGCACACTGCCCCCTCCGAGTCAAAGTCTCGTATCGAACGGTGATCGGCCAAGAATGCACGGATTCGATCGCGACCTATTTACTTCTATGAAATATCTTGCCTCGTGTTCCCTCGTTCATTTCGTTATTGCAAGTTCGTTTTAACACGTTCGAACGATACGTCGGTGAAACACACGACGTTAACAGGTTTATCAGTTTCGCTTTGTTGGACGACGCTAATTTCGCAGGGGTTTGATTTGGTTGGGAAACTCTGCGCGATTGTAGTCTCACTCGGTATCACCGATAATTCGAGAAACCCGTCTTTGCGAGATCAACGATGGTGTGTGCGCCAGCATCGTTTCGCTCGTTAACCAATGGCAACCAAGATAACGTCGATTCGAAAAACCGAATATGGATAAGGATAAAATCGAGGAGGAATGAAATCGTGAAATCGATATTAGTGACCGTTTTAATAGCAAAGGTCGAGAACCTTGACGACGATTTTGTTCGCGACAGCGCAGATCTACTCGCGCGTAACTTCTCTCTGCGCGTAGATTCTCATTATTTACACACGTCGTTATCGTAGAGTTCATTACGAAAAAAAAAATCTATAAGAAATTCAGAATACGGAGAAAAATTCGGTAGTCTGATTCATCGAACGATTGTTTTAAAAATAACTACGTTAATGCGTAGAGGAATCGTAATTAAATTTAATGGAACGGACAACATCAGTCTGTGCTAAAAATAATAAGTAATAGCCAAAAGGATCGAAGGCTGATCGATAACGTAAAAAGCGCCGGGAGTACAGACACCTCGTCACGTTAGACCTTAATTCAGCCGCAGTAGTGCATACTCTAATGTGGTCAGCCGCAACCTATGCCTGTCGCCATCTTGTACCGCGTGAAACGCTTTCGTGGCAATGAATCGATCACAATACGCCGATTACGCGTCGTTGTAAAGACGTCGCATAGACCGAGAACGACAGTGCGATAAAATTTACGGAGACCACAGACCCTTCGTGTTACTGTCAGTGGTATAAGCAACCTACGATCGGACGACTCGCAAATTCTGTTATACCTCCTACCGATTACACTCCGCCATAAACACTACCCTACGAATACCGTTCACGATAGCTGATAACCTGATACTACTCGTTGATAAGTTCGATACCAGGGTAACTACTATCTCTCTAGTCCGCTATCAGCGGTATCCCGCATCATTGACTAAATACAGGATAGGCCGAACGTTATACGGGGCTTCGTGTTTCACGTTCTGAAATACCGACCTGGAAAAACATCGGAGCGTTTCTTACGCCCCCTACGATTTGCCACGACGAATATAGGAATTATCCGATCCGATCCGATAAGAACATCGAGAGGGCTGTTGTATTATCGACCAGTTTAACATCCTGTTCCAGCCTTCCCGGTAAGTAGATACCGACGGTAGGGCTCGAACTACCTTACCATCTTACCCTGCCATCCTGTCCGGCTTATTACGTAAGAAGAGAGACGGTTCGCGAGGAAACGTATCAAGCGAATGAAACTCACATGATATCGCCGAGTTTAATACGAGTCTGCACAAGAGCGCAACTCTTGTGATCACTGGTGGTAACAGCCCCGCGCCTTCTGGCAGCGTATCTCTGCACATCCGGTGGTATAGCAGCATCGTTGGAATTTCCAGAGGCCCCTGGTCCACCATATCCAACGAGGCCCGCACCTCCACGCACCAGCGGGCTACTGCCACGCCGACGCGTAGACATGTGCCGGCCTCCCACGCCACCCAACATCCTAAAAAGAAAAAAAAACACCATTATTTTTTAATAAAAGTCTCCGACTCGTTTTGTAACGTTTACGAATCTTTACAAATCCTTGTACGGTACCGTTTCGAAAATTACGAAGCGACGATGCTTTTAACACGAATGAAAAAAGAGAGACGGAGGCGAACAGAGAGGAAAAGTTGCATGAATATTCAAAGACTCCGTCAATGCGAAATTAGCACATCCGATGAGACGACAGACTGTACGAGGATCGAGAAGATTAGGAAGAAACTCGGTAAAACCGTTTCTCCTTAATTGGGTTAGGTTGACTAGCCTAATCTCAAAGTATCAAGAGTACGTCAAGTCACGCGATCTACCGCTTGTACTCGCGCGTTTGCCTAACTTCCTCGCATACCGGCGACCATCGATAGGCTTTCCCTTTTTCAATTTCGTTTCTACCGTGCCTCTACGCGGGTTCCGATATAGGGGAGTTATATACCGAATCCGATCGCCAGTTTTTATACGCTTCTAACGCCAATTTTATACAATCGCCGATATCAGCTTATCTTCGTTCCATGGAAAAATTTGATAACGTTGCTCGTTGTCCGGTCGCCTGGCTTCAACGCGAAGAAACACGCACGTCAGACAGCCAGCTCGTTTCATTTAATTTAATCGTAACCATGTTTATCATCGACGAGCCACGATGGAATACTCCAATATCTCGCCGTTGAAATCAATTTAACTAACGGTGAATTCGTGTATGAAATATTCGTTCAATTACAACTGTCCTCAGAATATTGGTTTTCACGTTTCCTCGAACACTCGATTCTCCCTATCTTTGGCTCTTCTATTCTCTCGTTCTCTCAACCAAGATTCTAGAACCCACTTAAAAAAAAACTAAAATAGCATATTAACGACAAATACAGACGTCGTTGTATATTAAAACAGTCGACCCTCGCGTATGGCGGGCACAAAGACAATTAATTTTTTCCTAGCAATCGCGATAACGTACTTGTAAACGATGGCGAGCGAAAGAAATAGTCGTCGCGGCCAACCGACTTATCTCCTTCCCATAATTTTGTCGCTTGGTGCTAGTCGCTATCGAAAGTGACTAGGCTCCGTATATAGTCAGACAACGGCCTACCATGTGGTTAAAACTTCTTCGTTGTTCCGTCTATGCGGTTCTCAAAGTTGGCGAACGTTTCAACGGAAGAAATATTTCGAGATGTTATCTCCTTCCTTTAGGAATACGATGTTTAGAGCCGCTTCGTCTCCCCAGGGAAAAACTGCAAAAAGCGTTCAATGTTTTTCCTAACTGAGACGCTTTCGTGGAATATTTTTCAGCACGAAACCCAACGCTTGGAAATAATTCGCGATACTTTAGGAACCTGCGTTACGAGCAAAGTACCTTCGGGTTAAAAATATCAGAAGCTTAATTATCAACGGACCAGACAACGCAAGAGTTATATGCAACGATGCGTTGATATCGTTTTATGAATTTTTCGGGGTCAAGACGATTCTTCGCCTGAGTTTATCAGGGTAGTTAAAATAAGGGCGAAGGTCGGGGCAGACCGATTATCGCGATGTCCACGGCCTCGATAATTATAATTTATAGAGTCGGAGAAAAGAGGAAAGAGTCAGTGGCCACCATAAATTCCATTTTAGTCATCTGTCGCCACGCAAGCCCTTGTTATCCTTATGGATTTTTCCCCGAGCCATCTCTAAAGTGTGTTCCATTTATTCCAGCAACTTAGTTTCTTTATACATAGCCCCATCCTGGCCATTTGTCCTTATTACGTTTCATAGCGAACCCATGTGCAAGCGGCCGTATGTCCTTCGTCTGCTTTCAGCTTAAAAGGAATCGAAAACGAACCAATGCCAGCCAGGGCAAAGCAAATATTTTGCCGCAAGCACGCATCGCAAATTTCAAACTTTATTGGTCGTCGACCGATCGTCGAATCGATATCGGCGTACTTCTTTAATTAACCATCCTTTTCAAAGTTCCAACGTTCGTTCGAAGATTATACACGTTACCCACGGGGTTCGAGGTAACAAGTAACTGGGAGAATCCACGGTTGCGTGCATCCGGCAGCTTTGAAATCTCATTAAGAGTTTCTTCGATTTCCGCTGTAAGTAAATTGTATCGAGGATCACTATCACGACGCGCCTCGTTCTGACATTACGCGAGCGCTACCGAACACGGCCGTTGTAATAAAAAATCCGAAACAACGAATATAAAGTTTTTTGATAAAAACGATGGCGTTTCCGAACGAAGCACTTCCCGATGGACGAAAAATTGTTCGATCCGAACAATGATCTCGACAAAGGCAGCTGTACGTGATTTTCAGTTGGATTCGGCCGCCGACCGGTAAATTGAATCGCGGCGCGGAATATTCATCGACGATGATTTCCGCGCCAACACACGTTATTTGCACGAACGAATTAATATCTGGCTCTTCCATTGCCCGCGCAAAATGAATTTCAATCCATTACACGTATAACCAACTTACGTCCATCTACCCGAAAGTAATAGTCATCCAATCGTAACCGCACTGCCGATAATCTCGAACGCGAATTTATCCATCTTTAATTGTCATCGTACAACGAGTATCGAAACGTTAAGAACACTGTCTATCTCGTTATAAAATTAATCTCCATTTTCTCGTACTCGTTATAATTTCAAACTTATTTACGCGTCTTTTAAACACATTCTCGGAATGATTATCGGAACGTTTATCGAAATTCGTATCAAATATTTCCCATACTCGAATTCTCTATCGAAACGTTGCAAAATGTCAACTTTCTCATTTATTTTCTCCGTTTTCATTGGAAATTCGCATATTTTCTGTGTTGCTCGTCGTACAGTTGCACGTAGCACAGAATGTACCGGTGCTGACAGTCTGTCGCCGCGTCGCTTCGTCAATAATAGTGCAATTGACGTTATGGTCGCAAAACTACCGGACAACAATGCGCTAATCTACGCTCGTAGACCTGTCCGGCAACAGCTTTCGGCCGAGTAACGAGGAAGGCATCGAGGCGTGTGTGTCGACAGAATTCGCGCGAATATTTATCGAACACACAGTGCGATTTTAATATCTAGTATAAAACGTACTTCGAACAGCGACGTATTTCCTTTCAAAGCTCGAAGAATCTTTACGAATCGCGAAAGAAACCATTTCTTTTGGTCAAAGAAATCGACATTAAAAATATAAGAAAAAAATGTTATGCTCCTTTTCGTGTTCTATCGCTTGTTCGTTCGTGGTTTCATTTGATTAGAATTTATCATAGCTGGTCTCATTTCAGCGGAGAACCGCTTACAATTTCAGTAAGACCACCCAGTACATTTATAGGTACTATCATCCCCACCCGGCCACTTCATTCCCGCCGGTCGAAATTTTAGGGTAGCAACCTGTTGCTAGGCACCCCTGGGAACTCTTATCCCACCTCTCTGTTACCCGGCAACCCCTGATACCCCCTCTCTGCCCGCTCGTCTGTACATCAACCCTCCTCCGTTGACGTGTACAGAATGTCCGTAAGGTCTCCCGGCTCGTCTCTGTCCCATCTTCTCTATTCGAATTCGTTGCCACCTCGTTCTTCCTCCAACTTCTTTACGGCTGTTGCAAATTTATCTTCTCTTTGGATGTCCCGCAGCAGAAGGGAAACTGAATTAACGAAAATTTAGATAACTTACGATGCAAATTCCCGCGATGTATTCCGACGCTACGTTGTTCCTGAATTATTCGAATTCGAGTGCGGTCGAAACGGGTAAAATTCGATTTAATTTCAAACTCGTTGCAAATGCATGATATTTTATCACGTTCATTTCGATTATGCCGTGTTAATAGGATTCTAACGAGTTTTACTCGGTTTAAGGTTCTAATCGTTTATTACAGCATCATCGTACCGCACGTTAGCGTTTCCAGCCGGCACAGACACCGAGCTATATTTTTACCAACTTTACGCTTTTTCCTCCGGTTACCACACGTTCCCCTCTCACCTCGTTTCTTATTCTCACTAGCTTTCCTTTCTCTTCCGGCGACATTTCCTCACCCGGAATACCGTTTTATTTGCCCCTTCTAGCCAGTTTTCCTTCCCTTTTTTTGCCCATTCCTTAACGTGGCTCACGGACCCGTTCATTCGGCTCGTGTACACTAGCCGTGGGAAATCTAATAACGAATCGGAGGGATCGAGCGGTTCGCCGTGAAATTAGTTCCATCGTAGAGCCCTCGCGTAAAACGTTATCGAGGGAGCTGGTCCGAGGCTGAAATCAGGGTTTGAAAATCCCTTCGAGGGGTTCGTGATAACGCCGGCGTTAGGGGCGAGGGAAGAAAACAAATATACTCGAGCCCTCGTTGAAACAGAAATTCCTCCATATCAATCGATCCCTCGTGATCGCAGATCCGAATATTGCCTGTACGATCCTCGTTAATCTTTCGATGGTGTGTTCGTCGCCAAACTCGGCTTGCTCTCTCTTCGTTTATTCGTACGATCGTGACACGATTGTTCGTCGTAACGGCACTCTATTTGGCGAGATGCCTGGAATTTCAAACGTGAACGTATCGTCGTGTAAATCACGAGTTACCAACGACGAAGAAGGGAGAAATTACGTTTTCATTTGGGGTTGTCGCCTTTAGACGACTTTTATAGCGAAACATATGTTTCAATAATTACGAATTCTGGGACTTGAAATCTGGCTAGTGTTGTCCAACCAGTTTTGCATCGCATCCCATTTCGATTTTACTTCCACAAGATGCGACATTCGTTCCCCGTATAGTACATGCAGTTATATCGGCGAAGTTCAGACTACTGTCAACGAGGAAAGCTGAAATTCTACCGAGGCTTCGAGCGGAAAGTTTCGGTCAAGAAGTGACCGTATATATTGCCTGCCATAGAGAAACCAGCCCGACAATCTTTTTTTTTTTCTTTAAATTGGAGGATGGAAGCCGTTTCGAGGATGACAAATAATCCTGGAACGAAGATAAGGCGACGCGATGTGTCTCGCAAGAAGAATTGCTCGCAAAACGAATTGTAATATATCTGGAGAAACGAGACAACCTTTTTTCCTAATATGATAATTTTCCGTTCCAACGAAGGAGAGGCTGTATAACATCCGGAGATAGTTATTCCTCCTACGTGTTTCGATTTTTCTATTTAAAACAAAAAATCTCACTATACTCGCGGCAAACAAATATAGTTGGCATAAAGGATACGACATAATAGGTGGATCGGCGGAAACATGCTAGAATTATGTAGTCATTGGTCCATTATTTTCACCGCTATCCAGCTTCTTCTTCGTCTACGTTCGATACCCTTTCTCTCTCTCTCTTCTTCTCCTTCGCTTTGTCCTTACGTTGGCTCTATATTTCTCTCGCTAATAGGATTTAATTTTCCTTCTCTCCCGATCGTCGACCTCGTTGTCTATTAACGGGCAAGAGGAAGATCTGCCGGTTGGAATCTCGTAGAATCCGTTCGTTTACCATCCTGTCGGTGCATCCGACACCTACGGAATGAACCCACCCACAGATCGGTGGAACACAAAGCGCGACGCACACCATTAATCTCTGCATGCGACAGAAAGTTTCTACGAAAGTCTGTCTCTATGGCGCGCCACACGGTCATCTCCTGGCTAACGTAATTCAGCTCGGATTCCTGTCATTCGAAAAGAAACAAGCGCAACGATCGATAAAAGGAACGCGCGTAATTCCGCAGCGAATGTCGTAGGTTCGTGTCAGTGAATCTCGAACGGATACATGTAAAGTAAAGCTGTCTCTTGAGACGCGTCACGCCAGGTATCCACTAACGACGTATTATATAACGAGCGATATCTCGAGGATACGAGCGTGATAGGCTGCGTTTTCACGCAAATTGATAAACAGCCTAACCTAACAAATGTTCCCAGATAACAAAGACCGCCTAAAGATACTCGAAAATCGCTTTATACCTAGTTCTTGCGCGATATATGCTTTAATATTTGAATAAATTGTATTTTTCTTATCAGGCTGGCTCTTGGATCGTATCGCGGATGGCTTAGAATCGTAAGAGAGATACGCGTCCGTCAGTGCAAGTAATGGAAGCAGAGTAAACTGTAATCTCTGCAAAACCATACTCGAGTACAAGAGTCAACAACGATGAAAAGATTTCCAGAGGGTAGACGCAAGAAACGAATTGCTGGAGAATCGATGTAGAAGAATGGGAAGCTTCCCGGTTTCTCGATGGATCTGCGATGGTCTTGTCTGCGCGGATGGGACGCGTTCAACACGTCGGTATTCGAGAGTTTCGCACGCAGAACGAAATTAAGTGTCAGCAGCCGTGATAATTTCCGGAATGTCGCGTCTCCTTTGGTACGATCGATTTCTTTTTTTCTTTTCTCTCCCTTTATGTTAATTCCTTCGCTTCCGATTATAATACACTGTCGATTGTAATATATAATCTAAAGATTTACTTTTATCGAGTTCCTTCGACGATTGCAATTTGGAATAACGTTGTTGCCGTTATTCGTACGAGAAGATAGAAATCGATTTATGTTTGTCGGGTTTCATACAGATACGCATAGAACAAAAATGGGAAAATATAATAACGAAATAAATAATACGAGCGAAAAAGAACGATGACACTTTTCGCGGAAACGACGATGCTAAACGAAATCACAGCGTTAAAAATATCCGGGTACTTTCAACTTAGCCCTCAATTTCCGGTGAAGTGGACTTTCATAAAGGCTTTTTTGATAAAATGAAGCGCAGACGAGGACAGTTTTAATTTCGATAAAATCCACTTGGCTCTTGTACGAATTGGAGATACATGTCAGTTCTAAAGAATGTTGATTTTCTTTGTACTCGGCTGGTCGAACCCAGCAAAACGCTCGAGTAACGAAACGATATTTCTTTGCTCTACTTGTATTCTAACGCGGAAGTGGAAATATTCGTATTATATATTGTATTATTAATATTTCGTCGATCGATACGTTGAGATTAATTCTTTCTTCGAACGTAATTTAACGAACGAAGAATTTCGTTGCTTAGCGATAAAAGCGTCTGCCATAAGAACACTCGAAAACGGACAATGACAATATCGATTTTTCGCCGATGCGATACCACCTAGCTGCCGGTAGGTAAGTAATTCACACTCGTGCGTTTCTTTCGCTCGAAATTTTTGCTAGACCGCTGAAAGGGAAGCTGACGCTTTTATTGCGTTTCGTTGCGACCACTTTTATGCTTTTCATAAAACTAACAGAGATAGCGCATGAGTTTCCTATGAAAGGGGACATAAAACCATAAGATATTCGAAGAACCGGAGCACATTGGTACGTCGAGCGATTTTCGAGGAATAATCGCGAGGTAAAAGCGTCGTACTTTTCGCGTACGACTCGTTTCCTCCGCTTGTTTTATATTTTTCCGCGTCGTAAACTTGTCCTGCGATGTTCGTATCACGAAGAGTCGAACAGAGTCTATAACGAAGAATCGAGGCGAGCGTTCCGCATCGTCGCGTCGCGTCGATCCATCAAGAAATTCGTATTACATTCGAAGTATAAAGCACAGAAGATTAATGAAGTTTGACTAGTACGGATAAGGAATGCCGTGACGCAGCTCGCACCACTTTGGCGCGCTTCCATGCAATTTGCAAGAGAGCAACAACGAATCGCATCGCCATCCTCCATTGTAAATCCTTCGTACTTACATACGTACGCTCCAGATTGTCCTTTTGAAAGCTATAGAAGCCAAGTCGATCGCATCGCAGAACCGTTTCACCGTTTAATTGTGGGAAAAATACGCGTTCCGCCAAGACGTCGGACGTTCTCGTTCGATCCGTGCGCCTTCTACGAGAGGCAAAATTCGCCGACGATGTTTCTTCGAATTCATTTTCCGCGGTCGACGGTTGAAAAAAAGGTTGGCGAAGGATTATTCCTCGTAACCATTTATCGAAGTACATATTACCGGAAGAGTCATTTCCCATCCAAATTAGATCCAATGGCAGAATCGGATATATCGATCGTATCCTTCGTTACGAAGCAGATTCTTCGCCGAGTTGGAGGATCGTCGAGCTGTCGTGACACCGTTTAAAAATGTATATACGTCTGGAGCGCGGTGTGGCTACGAATACGTCGGTGTGGCAGCGAAAGAGAAATTGATCGAGGGCGGTCGGTTCGATTGGTCTCGAGTTGTTCACAGCAACTTCAAGTACGTTCAAATAGCCGAGGATTTTATCATCGACACCGATTCTTGCGAATATATGAGCGCCGCGGGACATACAGAAGAGATTGGCAGCCTATTGTCGGATCGTATATGCAGACTTCAATCGGAAAAGCTATTTCCCGATCGGATTCTACGGGTACGGGCCGAACGAACGATCGAATCGAACGGTCAGTCGGTAGGAGCGCAGTGCGCCACTATTCTGCTATTAAATTGACTAACGCGGTCGAGCTTTCAAAGCTAACGCGCGATATCAAAGGAAAAACAAATATATGAAATTCTGCAAGAAACACGAGGAGAATCCACTTTCGAGAGAAGCAGCCGAACAAACGGATCCTGCGTGGCATTCAGCCTACCGATCGATTTCGCATCGATGTACCTTTTATAGAGTCGACCGTACCAGTAAATAGAACCGTCGCGCTTCTCTATTGTCCTTCGTTTTCCACATTTTCCCTCTTCTTCTTGTTCCTCGTGGAAAATTCAAGGCACTCTAACGAATAGCAAACGGTCGGCTAACTCCTCCGTGTCAAAGACTAATTGCAAACGAAAACAATGAAAATCCGTGACGACCCGAATTTCCCGATTCCTTCTATTCTGAAATTATTTCCAGATCCCGATAGACGACGGAATTCTTCGATATCGAGACGTTTCCTCTCGAGTTAAACTGCCACTTAATCGAGTTTACGTGCATCAAAGCTTCGCAACGATGGCCAGCTCGAATCTTGTCAAGTCGTGGAATCTCGGAGTAACTTCATTTTGTCCCCGGCCACCCTTTATTGCCTCGCTTTCGATAAACTTTGACCACCTTTCTTGCTCGTTCGATTAACACAAGGAATCGGTAAATATGAATTATCTCTTCGTACTTTACTGGTTCAACCTTTCGTTTTATCCGAACCGAAGCTTCGCTATTAGCTTATCGCACTTGCTGTCCATATCAATCGACATGTTCCACTATCGGTAGCCTAACGAACGGCGATAAAAGCGAAGAGCTATCGATCACCGTATCGCGCTTTTTAACCGTAATATTGTTCGCATTCGTCGAGATTGTGGTAATTTGCATTCGCGTCGCACGATCCAACTATTACAACGTAAGGGACAACGTTGTAAAAAGTGTCGTAAAAACGCGGGCACAATGTTCTTAGATGGTCTCCGAAGCGTAAAGAAATTACAACGCCATACCAACTTTTGTAAACTTTTTACGATAAGAAAAGCTACTCTCATTTCCAGGACGGCGTAAATAATAAAGTAATCACCGCTAGCTCGCTGCTAGACAGCCAACTCTGATCACGATAAAAGACTCTTTTCTCTTTTCACTTCTAATTTGCTTTGATCTTAAAATCAGTTCGCGTTTTAAGGACAATCGAAGTTTCTCTTTCGCTGTATCGTTATCTATTCAACGATTTTCTTCAATTCCAATCGCAATAATTGATCCTTAAAACGCATGATAAAATATCGCGAAGTTACCGATTCGTGTTTTATAAAATCGTAAAGAAAAACTATCTTTTGTACGTGCAGAACGTGTAAAGCGTAACTTCCGATATACTTGGAATACTTTAACATTATTCTAGATACGTAGAAAAAAGTAGTAGCTACGATTGATACTAAGACATTCGAGAGTTTTAGCACGCAAAGATCGATCAAACAAGAAATAATCATGGACGTCGATACTTTATTCCCTGGCGAAATGAATTATACTTTATTACAGTGATAGATGGATACGTGTATGTTATCGAATATATAATTTATTAATATGCGCAGGGTAGGTGTACGAAAGACTGACATTCCGTCGTATTTATATAATGTTCGAAATATCTCGCAACGTAATATCGTTGGTATTACGCCAGGGACAAGATACGCATTTATGAATTACCCTGTATACAAGAGTCTGCGATCGAGGGGCGAAATCGACTAGTAATCGCGTCGAAAGTAAACGAATTTCCATAACAGGCGTGTAACGTGGCAGGTTGTTCGAGCACGCTGATGCCACGTATCCAGCGAATGAAACGAAAAGTGGCAGGAACGCTGAACAATTCCATTACGCGGCGGCCGGAACCTTCGTTCCCGAGATATTATTGACACGAGCAAAGGCGATTGGAAATAGCATAGGTGGTAAGAGGTATTATGGCCGCGTAACATCCACACGCTTTCCAACGATAAGCGTGGAGAGGTCGAGACGCTCCGCTTTCACGTCGAGGCAAGGGTTTCCTTCCCTGCCATTTCCTATAGCTTTCGTTGCCAGACCATCGCGAATAATCGACCGAGAGTCGTGTTAGACCGCTAACCACCGTTAGAGCGCGATTAAACGCATTTGCATGGCCACGTTGTCCCGCAGTTTCGTGAAATTCCCTTCTCTTCTTCGCTTCTCAAAATCTGTCCAAAGTATTTGATAATTTCAAAGTTGGTTATCGATGTTATCGAAAAGAATAGTTAATTACGGATTTACGGCAGCGAACGCTCCAATCGATCGTTCCTAGTGCAACAACGAACTATTATTCTCCCGCATTTGACTCCTTCTAAATTCCTTCCTTCTCCTTCAAACTAAAAATTTCGCAATTGTATTTAGTTCGTTTCACGCGAATCTTCGATTCAGCATACGATCGGAAAAATTGATAATCTTTATTTAGCCAATTGTAAACGGTTTCTCGTTACAGAATCGCATCGATGTGATCCGCTCTGCACGATGTTCCACGGTACATTCTGACGACCGACTGGTCGAATAGTCAAAGCGCTAGAACTTCGATACGCGTGGTACGAGAAGGAATCACGGTATCGTGGAAATTTCATAAATTAGAAAACCCTTCGACAAAGCGAGTTCCGGGCGTGTTTAATCGTCCTGTTTGCAAAACCCGTTGGATGCGAAATTAATTGCGTTGCCGGGGCAACGGTGCCTAACGAATTTAATGCTCCATAAGCGGCGAGTTAAATTACACGGCTGTATTCTTCTTGATTTCAAGCTGAATAAAACGTGGCCCTTCGAGGCAAACTGCACAGCGCGCGGAGCTATACGTTTCTCGAATTGCTTTCCGAAAGGGAATCGACGGGAAATTTCCAAGGTGGCCTGGCGTTTTCGAAAAAATTACCGTGTTTACGCGAGATTCGCTTCGCGATCGATGCTTGTTCACAGGACCACAGCGTTTAAATATTAACGGCCGACACGTTTTTCACCGTGATCGATCCTCTGCATCGTGTAAAATAATTAAATTGGCAAACGAGATCCAATTGAAAACTGCTGTTCTGAGAAATCGAGAAACAATCACGATCGAACCAGTTCGTTTACGATATAATTGGATAAACGAACGACCCGACCTTGCAATTCTACAGTTTCGCTTTACGAATTTACGATTACAACGAGACAGGAAAAATGATCTTTGGCTGGATTTACGATCGATCGATCAAAAATATCGAACGCTCTGCAGATGTTCGTCGATATCGAAGGTTATTTGGAACTCACAGTGTCGTGGAATTAGCTATCCGAAGCATGGTCGAAAATTAGCTTATCTCCTGCTGTGAAACGCGCAACAAAAATACCCCGTACAAGGTGTTTCGATGAAAACGCTTTTCACAGGAGAAAAAGCTTCCAAAGTTGTGAAACTCGGTACTAGTCCGATCTCAAATATCTCGTAGAAATGAAAGATCTCTCGCGAAGTAACTAGAATTCCAGCTACTGCTTGTTTCATATCGTATTCGGGAAAATAAATATCTGCCAGAAGAAGTACGCGCAAAGCTCGAGATTTAATATTCAAACATCCAGAAAGTCTAGCTTCTTGTTGAAAATTAAGGATAACGTGGCAGGGTATCGTCGGCAAAATAATTAAGAAAATTTTCCAAACAACGCCTACGCTCGACCGATCGGTGCTACTTCGAGCACGAAATTTCCGGGCGACGCGGTGGTTGAAAGAAAAATGTCGAGCGTAAAAGCGGAAGGAAACGAACCGACCGACACAAGCGGATCGCCGCATGCAGTTTATCGGATTTTTTATTACGTTACTGAGACCGGTATCCAATGGCACGAAGGCGTACAACAAGGTCCGACAACAAGACTGGACACAGACAGACTTCGAAAATTGTCGGTTTAGCCGATATACAAATTTTCAAGCAGTCAGAAAACCAGATAGATGTATCGGCATCCTGTTGCTTCGCTGCATCCATATCACCGTCGATGGGAAACGATGCGTGGTGGTTGTGCGTTCGCGACAACGCTCGTCTCCCTCTCTCTTTACCTCTGCCGCAATCAGCCAGTCAAATATCGCCCGATCGATAGTGTCTGGGTCAAAATAACAAGCACCTCCGATGCTCGCGAACGAGCGGCACCAAGAATCCGAGTATGATTAAAGACTATACTCGGCCACCCAATGCGCAATGGGGTCGTTATTCCATTTCATCTCCGCGGTTCATTATAGTAATTGCTTCCTTGTAACTGTATAGTAATGCTTGTCTTGGTTTTCTTGGCGATGCTCGTACACGTACGTAAGGAAACATCCTTTGATAAAGTATCGACGATACGATGTTCCAATCATGTTGGAAAACATACGTTGTACAAACGCTATATATCATATCGTTAAGGCTGTTCCATTTAACATCAGGACGACGCGAAGTCGCTACAGCAGGATGTTTTTAAAGAGTTATAGGTTTAAAAAATTGAATCAACGCGTAGATGGCTAAATATCGCTATCGCGATGGCGTGCTATCGGTTGCGTAACGTCCTGTCAAAGATTGGTTTGTTTAAAAATTGATCGATTCTCGATAAACTACTTTCGCGAGATCGCATTAACGCGTTTACATTGAAATAGTTTTATCGGATCGAGCAACAACTCCGCGAGCTACATTTTGTACGTTAGAACGGTAAAGAATGGAATAGAGTGAAACATCGAAGAGTGAAAATTTAACGCATAATATCGTTTGACGCGGAACAAATTCTCGGATGAGTATTGACTTCGGCTTGACGCAGGAAGCTTGTAACGCTTAAAAAGTAAAGCCGGCACGACGCGCAAATTTGACTAATTATAAAGTTAGCTTATGAACGTCATCCTAGTTATTATAATTTTGGCAATGATGGTTCCGTAACGAGGTATGAGGCATAATTGCGTTTGACGCGACTTTGCAAAATGAGTTGGGAAATGCGATTAAAAACGTTGCCTGCATGTAGCTTGATAAATTATGGAGCTGAATAGATAGGCGCGAGTGTGTGTGGCGCGGCGTACAATTAAAATGTAGCTTAAAGTGAAAGGATCGATACTCCGTGCACTCGTCAAAATCAAATTAAAGTTTATTATCGTTCATCCACCTCGTGGTATCGATTCGTCGGAATATTTTAGTCAAGTCGTTCGAAAGAGAAAACGATAAGGAAGCGATAAAACGGGACATCTATACTCGTTTCAGTGGTTCCTTTAATTAACAGAAGTTACTACTCGTTAAAATTCGTTCGTGTCGGAAAGCCTGAGTATCTTCGAACTCTTCCACGAACTTAAATCTACATCGTCGAAACTATCGGGATCGAGAAACAAGAATATAACGGGAACAAAAGCGGAATAACAGAATTATTTTTCTCCCTACCTCATTTAACTTTCCTTCGCTTTACATTTTACCTAACACCTTCTTTCTTTTAGCGTTTGCCTCGCATATTTAGCAGCCGCGTTTCAAAATACAAATTTACATAAACATTCGCTTGCGCGACAGAAGATTTCTCGCGATATGGAATACGATTCTCGTATCTTTCGCCTGGTTTATTGAAAACGAAGACGCCAACTTTTCTTCCTCTTCTCTTCTGCTCGCGTACGAAGAGCAACAAAACTTACACGGAAGTTCGTTCGTGTCACTTTTCGCGAAACGAAAGTTGACGAAAGATATTCTTTCCGCCATTATTATTCTCAAAGTTGAGGAAGGTTTATTGAAAAAGAGAAAAAAGAGAAAAATAAGAAAAGAAAGAGAACCAGAGTTGTGACAATCGTGACTCTTTCATGTTCGAAAAGTCAGAAACACAGAAGTAAATTACGCGATCTTATCAACGATGTAGGTAATTCGAATAATCCTTCGGAGGGGGGAATGGAACGCGAGATAAAGTATACCAGAACTTTCCGTCGCTTAATTGCTTTCGACGAAGAACGAAAAAGACTGGTAAAGATCGATCGAAGATAAATAAAGATGTAAAGAATATAAAGATAAAAAATAAAGTGTTCCAAGCAAATTGAATGGAATCACGGCAACGATACAAGACACTAACACGAAGCGAGTCGAAATTACCCTTAATTTTTATTCATTCACAGACGTTTGCGGCAATTTATCGCCGCATCGTGAGAAATACTTGCAGCCGAAACGTTTTGTCATGAACTGTGATGGAGGAACGTGACCAGCATTTCCAAATAATTTACTAAAAATGTAAGACACGGCCGCTTGTCACGGATTCTTCAAAAAAAAAAAAAAAAAAAAAGAATTCATTCGCAATAACAGCAAATTTCGTATATCTCTGACAGTGAAATTTTATTGGGAAAATTTCATTTGCAAAATTTCGTTTCGTTTGATCTCGAAGGCTTCCAGGAGAATAGGCAAATCCAATACGGATTGGCAAGTAGTACGAACCAAGTACAAGTCAGACCTAACGTGAGGTATATTTAACGACTCCGCGTATCGATTTTTCTCATCTAAACGATTCCTTATCGTCTGTATATACGTAGAGAATAACGAAGGGATGCGTTTCGTTTCATACAGAAAAAATTATTTTCGATACCAGTATCGAAACGTCGAATAACCGATACGAAGAGAAAGAATGTTCGTTGTATCCAAACAGACAATGGGGGAACAATTCTCTTAATAAAAATAAAAGTGTATATCTTCTATCTCGCAAGATATCGCTGTACTCATTACGTCAGGAATAATATCGCCAAGGTAATTGATCATTTTCCAAGACTTAGGTTGAAATTACTCGAAGAGTATCCTAGTCGGGATTACAAAAATGGAGCAAAAGATTACGCAAGATTAAATGGATTTCGAGGTCCTGCCAATTCCCCGCTAGATTGCTGGTTTCTTTCTTCTTTTTTTCTTTTTTCTTTTTTTTTTGCCGAATCGATACTTTCTATTAAAATTTTATAACTTGGCTCCGAGAGATATTAAACATCGTACTTCCATTCAAGACTCCATATATAAAGTTTCACCGTTACTTTTGCCGTTGTGCATGCGATCGCAAGATCAGGATCCGAGCGAACTGTTAATAAACGAGTGGAAGCAAGATCATCGATTAGAAATGGCGTGATACGCGAGTCTCGTGTCCGCTACTGGTAATTAGTAGCTGCGGTAGACCTCTTACTGGAAATCACGATCATCAACGATTTATTCGACGATAAAGTTCCGCGCTACGCGAAATCAAGTCGATCGATGACAGAAATTTTAATTAAACGCAAAGTACATTGAAACGAGACGTAGACGAAGAACTTTTTAATTACGCGTTATACTCGAGAAAGTTAAAACGATAGAAGGTATGTCCGTGCAATTTATAGATAGATTTAGCGCGTATGAAGGAAAGATTCAAAGTAGGCTACGTTTGACATCTTTACAACAATGATTACAAAGAGCCGTGAATTATTCGCGCAACCTCGAAAGGTGCAACGAGTTTGCGTTTAACACGCAAACGTGCGACCAATAGCAAATACGATCGTTACCGTTATTTACAGGAAAATTATCCATCAACCTGGCTGCCCTATATGCAGAAATAGTCGTGATTTCGTTGCTTTTCTTTTGTAATTCGCGTGACTAATCGTTCGTTGATTCCACTGCGTTTAATTGGCCGATCGACAGAGTTCGCGTGAATCGCACATTGAAATTCAATTAAATCGACGCGTTATTAAAGTAGCGTGCTCGAAAATCTGGCAAACTTCAACTTGGCTAAAGACTGAAAAAGCACGATCGAACTTTTCAATTTAAACGTATCGAGTGTCTCGGCGAAATTCAGTCGAGATTTCTTCTAAGAAGTTATCTTATCCAAAGAAAGCCACGTTGCCTGCAATTTCCTGAAATACAGGTAATCGTGAAAAACCATCCCTTTTCATTGTCCGTATTACCGTCGATGCGCGTTTCGTTTTATCACAGGAGATTCGTCATCCGATAAAACCGAATTAAAGGCGTCTCTCGCCTAAAAGAAGGACCATTTACCAAAAGCGACGCGATTCCAACATCCTCCAGACGTAAGAATCCATCTATATTGGACACTGTACGAAGAAACTCACCTTTCATCGCTCGAGTAGTCCTTTAATTAAACGAGGCAGAGTGTCTGCCGTTAAAGTTAATTTTCTTTCTTTAAGCGGATTATCGAGTAACTTTGCAAATTGCGGTAGACCTTAAATTCCGTCGTGTTAACGATATTTAACAGATCCGGCGACGAGAACGAAAATGAATTTTGACGCGGCGTCTAGGAAATGGGTTCGCGCGACCGGAGCAAAGGACCTTCGTTTAACGATCGCTGCACACGCCGATACACGTGGCAAATTTGCATGGAAAGCCTGTTGCGTACGTAACGGACAATTTTCGCCCGTAACCTGGTTACCGCGTTATCGGAGGATCACAACGCGCAACGTTAATGCCCAAAGAAATAAATTTCATCCAACTAGAAAACGATGAAACGTATCTCGTATTCGGGCCATCCCGTAATTTAACGTGTATATCGCGTTCGCAATAATTAACGACGATTCCTTCGATCGTACATTTAAATACGTCGCGGAAGCTCGATACGATTCGGGTTAAAACGAGGAGACAGAACTAAGCCTAGCAACAGGTGGAGCCGGCGACGACTCTAGCTCGTTGCAGACCAACGGGCGCAAACGAGCCCGCGAGTAATCGATAATAATTATCCACTCGCTCTTGCACGTAAATATCCTCGAAAACAAGCTTCGCTGTTCCTGCTCCTCTTCGTACCAACCGGACTGCTCGAACGTGTCGCTTGAACTACAACGGAAGAATATCAATTTATCACCTTACACCCTCGTACCCTCGGTTCACCTTCGACCAACGTCCTCCGACTAACGCCAAACGATACTTTGAATTTCAAACGAAGAAAAGAAGATACGGCAAACCTGATTATCGACTTGATCGACGAACGATATATCAAATTAGATCGTTTAGCGGGCATTTTAAACGTCATCGCCAAAGCAACGAAACACTCTTCGACGAACGAACGAACGAGACGCTCGATAAGAAGCAGATATCGTACGATTTGTCTCGCGAGAGGGAACGAGAATGTCCACTCGATATCGTCTTCACAAAGTTCGTGTCTTCTTATAAAGAGGACAGGTATAAAGCCCTTCGATCGAGTTTCCATTCGCGTATCTCTAGAAACGAACGACATGTTCAATTTTCTTCGAACGAAAATAAACTGACCCGAGAGTTCTTCCATCAAAAGTCATTATATCTCGTCTTTCCTGTCTCGGAATAACAAGATTACGTAACCATCGGCCCCATGCCGAATAAAATCCCAATCGTCGAATACGTTGTTTGTTGACTTTTTCTCGATCAAGAGCTCGAAATTCCACGAAGAAATTTTACTATTCCAAGCGATTCGCATCTTCCGAACTGACTCGACTTGCGCGCTTCCAGAATTCCCTGCACGCTGAGACTGAAAGCTTGATAACGATCCTTAGAGTTCCGATACGCTTGCCTGAATATAAAACGATCCGGTCTAAAGGAAGATAAAAATAGTGCCTGATACGCTTGGCTTGCTTCGACGCGGTAATTCTTGGTATTATATTTCAATTATATCTCCTACTCGATCAAATCTGGATCGAATCCCTATTGTCCGAATAAACTGACAAATACGTTACGAATAGAGCTGGATATAACCGTTCCAATTCGTTGCCGCTATTTATGGAAGGACAGCGAGCGCGTTTCGAATCCGCGTGCGGATTAAAGGTTAAAAAGATGTTCCGGTGAGTACGCGTATAGGCGAAACGAGAGAACGAAAACTGTTTTCAAGTCGGAATAAATTTAATTAGTAGCGTGTCTCTGCTCCGTGAGATAGTTGGCGAATAAAAATCTGCTAACATACGACGCCGGTATATAAAGTCGAATTATCGATCTCATCACCGCGAGCGAAACTTCTCAACCGTGCTAACGAGTTCCGGGGTGCAAAACGATGGTATAGCGGAATATCCGGTTACGTCGGATATAACCGTTTAACTCGGTCATACGGAATGTTTCGTAACCTAGAGGCTGGTTGACTTTCGCGGATCACGTTAATATCGATTCTTACCATAACGAAGAAACGACGAAAGGTCGAGAAAAAGTATCGAAAACGAGTGGACGCAGTCGAGGGACGCGTACTTTCGGTGAACAATTCGAAAAAATGGAAGACTAGAGGGAAGACGAGGGTTAGCAGAGAAAAGCTTAGAGCATATCGCGTAGCATGCAGAGAGGGAGCTGCGGCTACTTCGTGGCTTAAAATGGCAAGGCTCCCTTTGGACATACGATGGAAACTCTATAGTGGCTTTGTGGAGGGACGTTAAATTCGCCGAACCTAATGGAGTCGAATGAAGGCGATGTTTGCGCATAGAACGCTTCTAGTAATGAAACCTTTGACAGGAAAAGCTTCGCCACGAAATAGAACGGTGAAAGGCATACATCCGCCAAATTACTATGATACAATTACGCGAATCACGCACGGGGTAAATCACACGGATCTGTACGGAGCCGAACGATATTCCAGCTCTGCGAGGAAATCGACAGAGAGAACTGGAATCCAGCGATACGATTAAATTAATTAAACAAACAATCGAGAAAAAAAATTCTGTACCGGATATGAAATTCAGACCTGGATATGGAATCTCTACCGGTCCCGGGCGAAACGAGCCCAGCAGGTAGGTATTGATTTTTCTTAATTATACTAGCGAATGTTAGCTTTAGGCTTCGCGTTAACTCGATAAAACTAACGGTGTCCTTTTACCAGAAATTACACTCGACAATACGATCGACGAATTAAAGCGAAAATTTCGGTCGTGTGACACGAAACGATAGCACGCTACCTGCGAATGGTACACTGTTCGCGACGTATTCGTGGAATATATAGAATATAATTTCACGAGAGAGAGAAGGAGAGGGGGAGAGAAGAAGAGGATGATGGAGAGGGTGGAGAGGGTGGGAGAAGGGAAGAGAGAGAGAGAGAGAGAGAGAGAGGGAGAAAATTGCGAATTACATTCGTCGCAGGAGTTCGGTCAACAAGGTTCAATAAGGAACTAATTTATAGATAAAAGCGGAAAGAACTTCTTCCGTGAAGCAAAGCGCGGGCAAAAGGAGGAAAAGGAAAATATACAACGGGGTTTCCTTATGCCAGAAGATGATCTCGAAAGAACGGTCGGCAGTCTTCTATCGGCGGTCGTTCGGCTTTCGCGTCAATATCCGTGAAAAAGCGCGGGGATTAAACGAGCGAAAGCTCTTTATAACGCGTTTAAGACGAAGCATAGACTTTGTACCGCAAGACGTACAAAGCTAAAGAACTTTGTCGCGAGCGTTGTGCTCGTTTGCTTTAACTGGTCCCGGAAATTTTCACCAGAAAGGAATCTCCAACTCGAACAGCTATTTTCGACATCGAGTTGTTGCCTGAAAGGCAAACCAAAACGCTCGTCAACCTCGTCGACTTTTCTCTCGAAAAATTCAGCCTTTCGAACGCGCGTATCGTCGAAACGTGACCGATTACCGTGAAACGGTTGAATATATTCGCGCACATAGTCAATTGATATCGCGAGCTGCTACGTATCGCGACAAACAGAAAACTACGCGGGGTAAATGGCAACGACTAAATCGATACAAAAATCAATATATCCAGGTGAAGCAGCGGCTGGGCGGGCGAACATCGCGTACAGTCCGGTCGTGGTTCCCAGGGAATGCAACAAGTCGCAGGCTCCCGCGATCCGGACAAGAGAGAACCCAATTGCCTCGGGCATACCGTGTCGCTGCACTTTTCTCCGCTCCACGGATTCCTATCCTTCCATTGTGATCTCTCTTCTATAACCTCGTACGATCGAAAAATTTCGCGACCCTGTTCCATCTAACAACTATGCGGTCATCTCGACTACTTTAAAATAGCTATATCGTCATTGACAGGCCACGGTGAAACGATTCCTGTTCCGAATAAATCTATCGCCAACTTTATTCTCAGAGAAACATCGCTTTATAGAATCATGAAACTATGGAAGATTTATATGGATGATAAAAGTTTTAACATGCATGTAGCGACAGCAATGGAAAACTTGAATCCCCGGGGAGAAATTGAAAAGAGAATGATGGATCATTGGAAGGATCGGGCTTTTCGGTCGAACGAAAAAGAACGAAACGTGTAAACGAGTGGCGGCAGGCGAAACCGGAAGAACGCGTGGATCGCAAACTCGGATTCAGGGGCTGTACGAGCGAACAGTGTCGAATCTGGACTCCCAGGCTCCGTCGATCGATGCCCGGGGCGCGCTGCTATATATAACCATCCCTGCTCTCTGCCTCCCTCTCTTTCTCTTATCCTCCTACATAGCCCCCGATCTCTCTCCTTCGCCTAGGTTTTCAACCTATGCCACCCTTCGACATAGAACCTGTACCGCTCAGCCCTGCCACCTGGCTTCTCTACAACCAGCGAGCTCCCTTCGAAATTTACCTCCTCGCCTTCCTTTATTTCCTTTTTGCCTTTCTCTTTGCATATACCTCGTCGTCAGATAATCAAACGCGTCGTCCTTTGGACGAATGCAAATTTTACGCGTTATTTCTTTAAATATATCTTTGCTAGTTGTTATACGCATTTTCTGGTCTTTTCGATATCGATTTGAAGAACGATATGACGAATAGATGGAAATTACGATATCAAAGCCTCTAGTTTCTGTACAGATGCAAGATTAATTCTCGATCGAATTGCGTAGAGATAAGCCGGATTGTCCCTAATCATCAATGCCGAATGAACCGGTATCATACCGGTAGCAAACAATTTCAAAGCGATTCAAAGACTAAGTTATCCAACGTCCTATCTTTCGAAAACCTTTCGACGAATGCTGACTGGTATTCGAAACGACCAACCACCTATATAAGCACGCGACTGACATAAAGTTGTCCTAGAACTAAGGACGCATCCTACTCCCATAGTAATCTAACCCCTTGGAGACTAATGCGCAATTTTCAGAATTATGTGTTCACGTTCTAACGTCCAAGCTTCTTTTTATTAATTACGCCATGTCGAAGAATCTGCGAATTTTTCACCCTCGTTTTCTTCGAGCAAAGAACGCACGTTTGATTGCTCCGACTGGAAAGTTGGGATCACGTTTGACTGGACGAGGATGCAGCGGAAAGACGAAACTAGAATAGAAAATTGGAATTTTGTAGCGACAATATCTGAAACTATCAGGTATCAAAGAGTTGATTACAATGTCTGAGCAGCCTTACAATCGCCAATGTGGTTGTATAGATTCGCGGCTGTACGGGCGAGTATAATTTCCCATGTAACGGGTGCACGGAAGCACGAGCAACCTTTTAACCGCGATTTCAGCAATATACCAAGAATAAAAACAGCCGCCGTTTTCTTTGCATTAAAACTTCTGTTTGTCAGAGTTTCGTTTAAAAATGCATGAAATATCAACGCTTCCTTTACCTGCCTGGATTTCCTTGCACTTTTGTTCGCCGGTTGCTTTTACTAACGTTTACTGTCGTTCTTTGTTTTATTAACTAAGTTCGTTCCGACTATCCTTCGCGAGAGAAGCGCAAGCTTGAAAATACAACGGGGACGACGTGATCGTCCATTTGCATCGAACAATTGGCAGAACGGTATTTAGATGTCCATTACGATAGAGTGCGTCATCGTATCAATCGTAATACGGTCAATACGAAATCGATGAAACTCGACAAAGTCGCGACTTGCATGAAAATGGAATTTTTTATTGCTTTCGAAAGGTCGTAAAGAGAACCGTCTATTCTTTCTTGGCACCCTATCAACTTTGCGTCTACGTGGAAACTACGATGTTCGTATTAAGCTGCCGCTTGATCCAATCAATCTCGAACACACAGTGCTATAATACACACATAATACAGGTATCTCGCTCGTGTACGATGAAAGGCCAACGAATCGTAACCGTTACGAAGAACCTTTCGAGTGATCGACGTAACTGTCGTCCGTGTGTTTTTCCGCTTTTGACACGTCGATAGCAATAACCAGCGGTATACGAAAAACAAAAGATAAACGCAACAGTTTGCGTGTGAAACTTAGACAGGAAGCGACGAAATAGAAAAGCCGATACGAAAGTACAATTAGTTTCCACCGCGTGTGAAACTTTCATTTCAATTTCATACGGGACAATTTTTCGAGGGTCGCGCACGTTCTCTATCCGCTTATCCTTCGATCGCTCCCTATCGACCATCTAAATGGGCCGAGAAGTAAGAAAACGACCAGGTCAAAAATTAGGACGGAATTCGTCTAGAATGATCTTTATTTAGACTGGACTCGTACGCTTTGTCGAGGTCGTTTCGATTATCGGGGAAGATCTCCGTGTTAACGGACGAACACCTCGTCGCTACCGGATGTTCAAGACAAATTATGTGTGCATGCTTTGGTGCTTTACACAACGAAAGAGAAGAGAAGATCGCAATCACGGGAGAAAAGCTTCGGTTCTCGCGTGCACGCATTTTTCGAACAATTTTTTCCTATGACTTTCTTAGTTTCTTATCTACTAACCTGAGTTTTACTATACCTCGAGTTTTCTAATGACCACGCTCTGCAAATGCGACGTTTTTCATATGCACTGCGTGCTTCCTACGATTTACGAATAGAGATCTTTCAATTTCGATTTACCATGGCTCGTGATAATAATACATATTGAACGAAGATTAAACGGGTTGAATGATATATTTGTAATTACGATAAATCCCGATAAATTGCGATAAATTGCGAAACAAAGGACAAAGGCGTTAATATCGCGAAGTAAGTCTTTTTGAGTCATCGAACACCAAACGAAACGACTGATCGCGCTCCAAAGTGGACAAAGACTAAATTCGTTTCGTCGATCTACTCCGTACGGCGAGCAACGGACCACGCGACGTACCTTACGGTTCTTTTAAGAAGCTTATTCTTGAATTTCGAATCTTAAACGCCGGTGTAAATATTTAATTTTCAAAACGTCAAAGGAAGTTGGCAAAGTAAGGTTCCGTGTAAAATATCGACATAGAATCGAAACAGTCGGTAATCTTTTCAATGCGTGATTTTCGAAAGCGTATGCGACAGAGACGAAGACACGACGACGTGACATTTCCTCGATCGAAAAGCAGTTTCGTCCTACCCCTCCGACAGATCGTCATAAGGTAGCTTTGACATTTGCCGTGGGTTACGGAGCACGTATACTCCTTTTGTTCCGCTATAGCAATATTCGCATTTCCACCGCGGAATCGCATAAAACTTTTTACAAAGAAGCTAATGATTTTGTTCCAACATCAACCGTGCCTTTCCTTCGTCCGTGCACGCGTGTATGACGTTCTATCGCGTCTTTGTCGAGCGTTTATTTAAAATGAACAGAGAGCGCAAAAATTTATTGCGACTTTAAACGGAAATCGCAGCAAAGAAAAACGATTGAACGCGGGTAACTGTTATTTCGATATTCGCTTTCGATATTATTTAGTTCTACATGCACGTCGGAAGCGATAAAACATTTTTTCTACTGCATATTCCACGATTCTTTTATTAAACCGTCGAAAAAGATTTTCAAGTAGCAATCTTTCTTTTTTAAATCTGCATAAAAGACATAGGTGGTCGAGGCTCGTTCGCATCCAATATACCGATTTAAATATTCCATCAAAGCAAGTATCGCAAAAGTATCGCGAGCTTACGAAGAAAATAAAATCGTTTAAAAAATTTCTGCTTCTCTTAAATGCTTCGTCACTACGGACAAGGTCACCGATCTTACATTCGTACGAATTATCCCGCGGCAAAATATCGTTCGTACGACCAGATATTCACGAACGAAATATTCCGCGTGTTTGTTTATTTGGGCGAGAGTTGTAACTACAAAAAAAGGAAGCAGACTCGCGAGATATCTCGACCGTGGTAGCGAAACATGGTGAGGGTAACATTTCTGTCTACGTGAGAAAGCGACGATCGTAGCAGTTACGAATTTCTTAATACGAGATACAAATAGAGAAAAAAAAATTTGCGTCGAGCAAAACTGCAGTTCGTCCAACGTGTTCGCAATTCGAACAAATCCCTGGCGTGTTTAACACTGCTGGTGTTTTTGCTATCACCGTCTTTTTTCTCTCGTCTCGTCTTTCATCGCTCGGATCAGATATCTCCCCTTTACGGTTCTCAGACGTTAACCCTCGGCGACTATTTGTTGCACGAGTACGACGAACGACAAAAGGTACCCCGAAGAACGTTGTTCGATCGGAAAGATTGCTTCCGATAAAATAATTTCGTGGGCGACCGAATGTTCGTAAAAATGAACGAACGAAGGGGAAAGGAGAAAGAGAGTACAACAATTGCGCAAAATTTCGAACCTGTCGACTGCGAACGAACTAAATACAGGTGTCAAGAGGGAAACATAAAACGTGGCACGATTGTACGAGCAAATTTTCCAACCAGAGATTAGAATGGATACAACGTGTCACAACACGTACAGTAAAATCTTGATTACTGATATGTTAATCAACGCTCGAGTAGCTGAAAAATTCCGTGAACCGTGGAAACGGAACATTTTTCTATTTTATCTTGCGACGTATGTAATTTCGCCTACAGTATGTTACATATCTTATTTATCAATACGTATACGTATTTAGAAAATACATTAACCAGAAAAATCAGAAAATAAAAGTTTACTTCCATCTTGCTTATTATTGCTATATTACTGCTATACTATACGCATACTAAATAAATTAAGCTTCTCTGAACAAGTAGCATTAAAAGATATTTTCAGTACTAACAAATTAACGATTTGCAAAAAAGAACGAACAAAAATAGCAGATGATAGATCGCGTGAAAGGTTTCTCGTATTGTTCGAAAAAACATGGAATGTAACAGCGATCAACTCTTTGCTATGACAGTACATGACCGATGTTATATTTACAAAGTTTTTTCCCAGAAAAATTTTTACAATCTCACGAAAACCATTAACGTCTTTCAACGTTTTCTCGTGTATTTTTCTCCCAAAAATCCAAGGATTAATTTATACGAACGTATCTACACCCAGACCCATTGGGTCTGCATTATATTTAATATTCGCGCCGATTCTGCCATTTTTTTCGTTTACCGATGATACAGATTCGTACATTTTATCGAATATATGCGAGACACTAACCTTCCAGTATTTTTGGCGATCCCGTTGACGCCGTAGGGACGTGGAAGAATAATCTATCCGTCAGCTGGTCATCGTAGTAATCGGTGCTCGATGATGCTCACCACCACTAATTCACTGTCACAGAACGTATCACGGTAACGCCGGAATATGACATTGTTAACGATACTCGAACCCCCTATTCCGCGTTTCCACGAAGAACAAGATCGTATATCACTACCACGAACCGTACCGGAAAAATCGAAACGAAGGGCAAACGCGACGATAAACTGCCCCACAAACGGAACACGAATGAAAACAAAAATTATACTATAATTCTACGCAGCTACTTACGTATAGCGCTTACAAGCGCTCGACGGTCGCTATACTAACTGCCGCTTCTTCGCTTGAATTTCGACTACCCCGACCGCCGCTGTCATCACAGCCAATCACCATCGACTTGCGCACCAACCGCCAGACCCCCCTCCACCAATCAACGCGCGAACCAGCCTCGTTCGAACTCCAAATGTTCTTGCCTTCGTTTCGTGCGTCCTGTCGACGTACTTTTTCTTCGAGCGTAACATTTTTGAACGTTATCAAAACGCGTAACGCGATCGATCGTTTGGTTTCGTAAAGTCTATATCGGATTAATCGCGAGTGTTTGTAAAAGAAAACGTATAAGTTATGCCATAGATTTTTAGATATTCTTGTGAAATATAAAAAATGCCTGTGTTTGTGCAATGACAGAATCAATGAAATAATCTGACGAAGAGTAGCCAAGGATTAGATATGTAATCTCGTCTACCGGAATCCGAAAGGTACGTATGTCTCAAATATCCTCTTGGTATAATTTATCGGAATGTATTATTTAAATGAACGCACTGTATTATGACAAGTACGAGTAATTTAAAGTACGAATAATTCGTTGAACACGTTAACGTTCTCATATACATATACATGCTTTATTTTTAAGGAAAACATGTATTTAAGCAACGTTTAAGGAAAATGTATTAGATTCTTGCTTTTTATTGACGAATTGACGATCGATCAGTGACGCGTACTGGGTAGTAGAAAACAAAACCTTTGGAAAGTTTTAAATTTTCGTCGTAAATGAAATGTACGACACGGATTTAACACCTGATACATTTTAATGTTGTATAATTTTTTAATTCCAAAATCTTGCATATTTATCATAGATTTAACATAGAAAGAAATTATAATTAATGATCATAATTTTTTAATCGTATAAATATATATATATATCTTTATAATAATGGCACTTACGAATATGAGATATACGGTATATATATCGGCCGATCTACTTCTTACCGTTAAAAGATTTGCCAATCTTGTTACCATTTTAATGTCATTTTCAACCTTACCGATTCTATAGAGCAGTAGTCAAAATTAAAATTATAATGATAGATGATTATATTTTTGTCTATTTTATATTTATTTTGTACTTATGAATTGTTTCGATATCAATAGTTTAATTTGTGTAACAATTAGATCATCAGTTAGACACAGCTTCCTATAAAATATTAAATCTATGGTATAATTACGATATGTTTTCATACTTGCAAATCTTTTTCATTACATACAAAAAGAGAAAGGAGGAGGCAGAGAGAGAGAGAGAGAGAGAGAGAGACAAAGATACTTATTTTTGAAACAAATTATTGATCTAAACATCTTTCCAAGATCTATTGCTAATTGTATCAAATAAGTATCTAGTGACATCTAGTGGATTACTTCAGACTTGTTGCTGTAGCTTTTCTTATCAAAATTGAATTTCTTTTATTACTATCAGTATCGCAGATTGAATTTAGTCGAAATTAAACGAGTATAATCAGACAAAAATACAATATATCTCGAAAAGAACTACATTTCATTTATTATACAAAAAATCAATAATTTGTACAAAAAGGTGTACTTATGTTCTAAGCTGTTCGTAATGAAACGAACATTTATAAACAATCATTCTATAAAACTGAATAAGCAAGTATCGAACTCGTAACTTTAATCATAACATGACAATTGTTACGAACTTCGAATGTACTGCATCCATAACGTACATCAATCAGCGACTTACTTTTTCCTAATCACGCACATCATTCGCAAAACTATAGCAATTACAAACACACATTCCATTATAAATCGTACATTATGTACGAAATCTATGTAACAACATATATTATGCGTATTACTTCATTTAAAAGAGGAAAGAATCGTACGGTGGCACATCTCCCGAGACATATCCTCGCGAGATAATCGGCAGAAATAAGAAAAATATGGTCAAGTTGAGTAAATTAATATGGACATATGTTCGATTTTGACGAACTGGAATAAGAAAAACGTAGTTCCTTCTTAGCTCGAATAGCAAAATAACGTCATTTTAGTTATTCTTCCGACGAAGATCCCATCACCATTTGTACTTGTACTTTTCTCAATTTCACAGATTAAATAGTACGAAGATTGTTTTAAACAAGATAAAAAAAACTTTGAGATTCTCTATTTAACACTCCGAGTAATAAGAAGGAAAAACATTAAACTAATAACTAAAATAAGTGTATAGAATTTGCTAAATTGCTTTAGGATTACGATGATTGAGCTGCCAGCATTTCTTCTTGCTGTATTTTTCTGCGGTAGTTGTCCAAAGTAACTTGTATAGTCTTCTCAGAATATCGGCAGTTTTCGGCTCCACAGGTACATGTGAATGACTTGCATTTTATTATCCAGAATTTCTCTCCATAATCGAAGCTGAAGGCAAACAATTCCGTATTGGTCTTCAGTGATAAATAAATTACGTTAATGAAAATCGATGTTCAAGAATAACATGATCTTCGAACATTCTTACAGTACACTGATAATACGTTTTCCTTCGTGGAATAAAATACCGTATAACGAAACTTACCATCTTCGAAATCAGCAAGAGAAAAGGAAAATAAAGTAATAAATATCATACTCGATGTGTCAGTTTATCTATTTTAAGATATGGAAACAATATCAAGCTCACATGTTTCGAAAGAGTCAAGCAGGACTTTGAGAATGAGTAAGGCGAAGAAACCAAAATTACCAGCGATGACGATTAGCCAACCAAAACCAAATCAGAAGTGGTTTTATTAACCAAAGGAAATAGCATGAAACACCGTTTACTAGTATATACATGTATCGTGATTTTCACGTGCCAATCGTTTTTTTTTTAACATACCCGAGCTCTTCATCTGCCTCGATGTCGCGATTCGCAAAAAATGCTATCCTAGGAAAATGCAAATCCTGATGCTCAACAAACACTCGCACTGGCAAGAGATTGGGTGCGCAAGAATGATTTATAAAGCGAGCAATGTTTCCATACCGTCTCGCATCGATACAATATGTTTCTCCATCCTGCACGCGTACAGAATCTCTTGAGTTAAAGTATTCGATCTTGTACAGATATAAAATGTTTGATACTTACTCTATTATCTAAATCGAATAAATAAGAATCGTCTTCTCGATGATCTGCTTCAGAATCCGAAATAATCTCGCCCACATATTCACATACATAGGAACCTTTAGGAATGTGCCGTAGCGTTCTAAGTCCCCATCCTTTACCTTTCGTTCGAAATAATTGAAACCTTTGCGTTAATCCATGCTGTACAACGCGGTTATTGCACGTTATGCGATTACAATCACACGCTGGATTGCACTCAAACAACATTGGAGGATCTAGATAAATAATAAAATACCCAAACATTTATTCTACGTACTAGAAACATTACATTTAAACAGCATATTTAATATACCTGCATAATTAAATTCAGGAATCAATTTTCCTTCCTCATCATACCAGCATCTTAAACTTATATTCCCACATAAACATTTCTCTGAACTACAGTTATCTTCGCATCGACAAGATTGTAAGGACGTTATCGTACGATCAACATTTATATTGCTAGTAAAGCAATTTTCAGTCACGTAGAGAAAGTCTGTTGGCTTATCTTCGGAATCGTATCCATTGACACATTGTATCGGATTCGTTTCTTTACCACGTGAAATATCACTATAAAAACAAATCATTAAAAGCATATCGTTGATATCGCTATTACTCTACTGAAGATAAACACGTAGTCATTCTGATAATTACTTGGTTAATATTTTGATTGTTTTTTCCCACATATGTTCGGAAAGTTCATTGACTTTGGCATTTAATCTTAAAGCAGACATAGTATCACCATCATTTGTACAGCAATTTACTGCAGTTTCCCCTGCAGCATTAACTTCTCCTATTTTAGCACCGCGAGCTAATAAAAGAACACTAACTGCATACTGATCTTGTCTTGCAGCTATATGTCTGTAATGTCATTAAATATTGTACAAAAATTCGATTATTTTAACTATATAAGCATTAAAATACTTACAAAGGTGTGTCCCCATGAACGTTGACAGCGTTCACGTCACACCCTTCATTAAGTAGCATTTCTGTAATTTCTGAACTTCCGCTAAAAGCACTCCAATGTAACGCTATATTTTGTTCTGCATCTCGAATTAAAGGATCGCACTTCTTATCCAACAAAAATCGCGCGACATCGGTATGACAAAACTCACAAGCCCAAATTAAACTAGTCCATCCACCATCGTCCACTGAATCTAACAGAACATAAGAAGTTATTGTTACACATAATATTAAACCAATTCAAACAAACTACTTTAATAAAAATTTAATTACCTACTAATGTTCTTGGTGCTTTGCATTCTGTCAAAATTATTCTACAAACTTCTAAATGACCAGATTTTGCAGCCATGTGTAAAGCAGTCATACCATCTTCTCCTTTCAATGTAACATCAGCTCCTATCCTTATTAAGTATTTTACCACATCAGCTTTACCTTTACTAGCGGCTAACATCAAAGGTGTCAACTGATTTCTATCCATCACGTCTAATTGAGCGCCAGCTTGTACCAAAACATGTACACAAGACAAGTGACCTTTATCCGCGGCTATGTGAAGACCAGTCCGATGAGCATAATCTCGGAATGTATGATTTGCATTGTATCCACATGCTAAAACATTAAGAGTCATTACCAGCCATTCCTCATACTCCCAAAGCAGAAATATTACAGTAACGTACCTAAAACGTTAACCAGTTTTTCCAAATCTCCATTCTTTACAGATGTGTAAAGGCTCATGATAGTATAACGTTCTGGCCTCTCAGTATTAACAGATGGCTCAGGTATCTTAATAATATCTGCTTGAATTAGAGGACTAGGAGGACGCTCTGCCAACTTTGTGTTATCACCTTTCCCTGGTAAACTCATTTTTGCAGAAGGCAGTTTTGAGAACTTCTTTCGGGTCGGAATGAATACAGGTTTTCTTAAGCCACTCATGGTCACCATTACATCATACGCTGTTGTTTCATTTCCACAATGAGGACAAACACCCTTTTTATTTGGATAAATTTCACATTCACGATGATATTGATGACCATTAATACATTGTACAAACCTTCCTTGTGAACAAAACAGCCCACAAGAAGGACAACAATTATGTCTTAAAAGTCTTTCTTTGTGCACTCGACATAAAATGATAAAAGGAACACGTGTACTCGGCCTTCTCATTGCTACATCATTGCTATCAACTTCATTACAACAACCTACCAATCTATTATCAATCGAATCTATCGCAGTACAATATAATGGTGCCCCAGAACCAGTGATTGTCACATATAGTTGAGACCTTACTTGACATAAACATAACATTGATTGACCATATGTCTGAAAAATATAATGAAACATGTATCTCTGGAATAAAAATTACTAATTGTACTATTTTACTATACTAACTTCACTTATAATGGCTGTTGATTCTGGCTTCGCAGCTTGTCCCTCTGCAGGACTTGGACTTGGAACCATACTTCTCCTTGTTCTTTTAACAGGTACTATACCTTCTAGAGTTATATACAAATTAACAAAATCACTTCTTTTATGATAATTACGCGTATTAAGAAATTTTGAAATATTACCTTCAGGATAATCGTTGTTTTTGCCTGTTTCTGCAACTGATACAGATCCATCTAAAAAGATATAATAGAAATTATACTATATGAAATATAATAAAAGCATATATTTTGTATTTCTTTTTATACCTTCAAATGAATCTGCTTTAGCTATTTTCCTCGCAGCTTGACTTCCTCTAGGTCTCCCCCTTTCTCGTTTGGGTCTACCAGCAGCTGGCTTTAAAAATGGCTTTTCAATATCTGCTAAAGATATGTCGTCATTTGTGGAATTGCCAATTGAGTTCCCTAGCTTTGCTTGTGAGTCTGAGCTTTTTATCATAGGAGACAATTTCGGCATACCATCAAAGTCGGATGAAAAATTTTGTGACTCATCTAGCACTGTTTCATTTATAATATTTTCTGATATGGTAGAATTTCTAGAATATTCTAACGTTGAGTTTACCTCAGAAATAATGATATTTCCATCTGAAATAGAAGACTCTATTTCCTGACGTATGTCAGGCGGTTTAGCTTGCAACTGTTTATTTTGATCTTTTCCTTGTATCACCTTCTTAGGTCTCCCTGGTTTGTTATATTTCCTTTGCTTTTTAAATTGCAAATTCTCTTCTGTATAATTAGATTTTTCTTTTCTTGCCATTGCACTTTCTAACACAGTACTCTTCAATGTTTCTTTACATAATCGTCGCGCTGAACGTTTAGGACCTGGAGATTCTTCAGTGTGATCACTAAAAATGTCATACAATGTTTACAAATATCATGCATAATATTTTACATATTTAGGATAAAGGAAAATAAGAAACCTAAGTGCTCTTAATCTAGGTCGTCCTGTTCTTCTTTTCCTAGTAACTGGGACTGTACTGTCTGCTTGGTCCACTTTTTCTACAGGTTCTGTTGAAGTATCTGGTTCATCAGTCTTTGTTTTTTCATTAAGAATAGTATTTTTATTTTCTGTTATTACACTGGTATCTTCCTTTGGTGATTTTGATTCCTCAATATCTCCTTCGGGTTCTCTGTTTTTAGATTGTTTGACCGTTTCTTCCGTTCTACCTTCTTCTGAATCTGATTTTTCAACAGTGTCATAATTTTCATCTGAATTTTCAATTTTGACAGAAACACCACCAATTTGATCACAATTTGCTAATTCATCAGGAACTAAGGTAAGGTTGGAAGAGCAACTTGATATCTTGGTTTTTTTACCGTGATCGGTATTTTCGTCAATTGTCCTGAATGTAAGGACAATACGCGGAATTCCGTTATCCTTCTTCAAAGTTTCCTGTTTCCCAGTATTTTCATCCTCTTTATGATTTTCATCCGTCGACGTTGATTCCGCGGCATTCTGTTTCATTAGAACATCTTCTTCGTCCTTTTCTCCAGCAATTTCTTTCTCATCTGGTGGCATTTCGTCAAGAGGCATCACCGGTTTTTCGATCTCCTTGTGATCTGACTTCTCTGATCGGTTAATTTCTGTACTTTTTACGGGACTCACATTTTTGTTAAATTCATTCGTCATACCCTCGAGGATCTGTTGGATACTGACCTTATCTTCGACCCTCTCGGCAGCCATATCATCCTCTTCGCCCCCTTCTTGACAACCCTCCATCGTGGCATCTTCCTTGCTCTTACTCTCCGACATAATAATAGATATTAACTGGAAACTATGAATCCTTACACTTAAAACGCCACCTCATCATAAAATTCGATGGCCAATAAATTAATCGCTAAACGCTGAACGACTATCGAATCGTACTGCAACGTTGACGATGTCTTCCGCAAAGTACAACTAGATACAACGGCAATGGAATGCCTTCTAAATCTCTTTCTGACTGAATACTATCACTGATATTGTTATAAACACCATGAAAATATCTCTCCATACACTTTTCAATAGCTTGACTAATTACATTATCACAGAAACTATTTGTTCTAAAGATTTTTGGAGAAATATCTACACTACGCTAGCGTGCCCCGCGTAGACCTGGAGGCCATATTGATTACTCAGGGACGGGCCGATTCGAGCAAAGAATTTATTTTTAAAATGATCTTCGACCAAGCCCTTCTCGTACAAGATCATGTACTCTCTCATAATTTTCAAGAATTATATAATGTTTTCTTTATATTACATTACGTGTAAATAATGCAAATATACACGAATTACATGAAAAATGTACAATATGCATATCTATATAGTGTACGATCATAAATCTATACACTTACACATTGAAAACAAAAAAGATAATGAATTCTTTGCTAATTCGTTAAATCAAAAGAATTTCATTAATAATTTAATAATTATTAATAAAGTAATAATTTAATTCTCTACTGAGATTTATTTTCCATACAATTAAAAATTACAATCCAGAAGTGAAAATTAATATATTATTTATATACATGATTTCATATAATGTCTTCATACCTAACAGTTTCATACCTTCAGAAAAAATTCATTATTCTGCATATTTACGCATATTCATTTACATACATGAAAGAAGCGAGATTAGTGTACATACAAATATCATTTCATTACTAATGAATTATATATTAAAATTCCTGATGTAAAATAGGTATAATTGATCTTTCAAGTAAATATGTTAACGCGATTACTTCGTAATTTTATTGACATTCGTAACAAAATAGAAAGTGAAATTATTGTAATTAAATGAAACCATTACAGTGCAATAATAGCATCGCGCATGAGCGCCTGACGAAAAGAAATTGCTTAACGTTACGTGGCAGTACATGATAAAAATACATTGTAACTAATAAATGGCAGCGCCAATGCGAGATAGGTAATCATAGATGCTAGTGTATTACTCATGACCTATTCTGAAATTTAATATAGGGTAAATGAAACGAGTCAATAGTATCGTATAAATATAAGTTTATTTACATTGCAACAGATCCTTTTGTCAAATAAGCGACAAAGGTGATTACGAGTGTAGATTGAACAAAGTTAATGAATAAATGTTAATTAAAAATAATAATTACAACGTACTAGCCCAAACACGCCTCTTATTTTAAATAATATACATCTGTTGAAACTCGTAGAATCTAGGAGACGTGAATATTTGTGCTTCCCTTACGGAGACGTCGTTAATATTTCTTATAATTTGGTTTTCACTCAATCGATCTAGTGATCGCTGTATGCGTTTGGTATTATTTTACAAACGATAATGAATGTGAAAAATGTCGCCATTGCTAAGTCGAGTTGCAGAGATACTGCAAGGCCGCCCGAGGAAGAGAGAATTGCTTTACATGTTTGGTTTCACATACTCTCGCTTGTTCCTCGATAAGAAAAGAAGCGTAAACGAAGAATGATAGGAACGGTTTACGCGTTCAGTACGATGCCGCATCTCCTAATAAAGATTTTCTTTTATCTTTTAGTTTTTTGTCTTTTTCTAATTTTTTTTATTTTTTGTCGCTTTTTTTTTTTAGAAAAACGTCGAACATACTACATTTATTTATATCTTTACAAGCAATATAAAAAGTTGAGCATCGTATTGCATCAGTGATTGCATACCCTATATAAATACACGTCGATAAGAGAGTTATTGACAAAGTAGTTCAACGCGGTACGTTACAGCCACGGAAATCGTGCAAAAATGAATCCCAAAGACCGTCCTCTCGAATTTAGGAGTCTAACTTTTCTTTTCGTGCTTACGAGCAATATTCAATGTTCAATAATAACATCATACATAGTACGTATCCAAGTCCTTCTTTAAAATACGTACTAAATTAGAATTCACAATATCACCGAGTATTACAAACAACTATTTTTTGGTTTAGAACTGTTTTCAAATACACTGTGCACAGGTCACTTGTGTGCACAACCATCGTTGATTATAACACCGTTCTACGTGGTACATGTGATTAATTCAATTACTTTTATCGCATATGGCACCAACAAGGAATATGATTTAATCGTAACGGTGGGTTATGGAGGCGGAGGTCTCCTCTGAGGTTCGGGAGTGTAACGTAGTCGAGCTCGTACATGTTGAGGACTACCGGGCACGGAATTGCTTTCCGACAATCTTCTCGGTGGAGGTTGAGGTGGTGAAGATGAAACGTACCTTGAAAAGAATATGCATTGAATTAAAAAACTGTTCACATCTTATATACGCTTGAAGTCAAAAAAAGGAAGACAATACCTTCGTGCAAAAGAAGGAGAGGCTTGATCCACTAAATTCCTTCTAAGGGCAAGAGGAGATTCACCGCGACTTAATCTCGGCGGTGGTTCCGGCGAAGGAGCACGTTCGCTTCCAAGTCTAAGACGAACATAAGAAGCAAAACGCTTCTTGGCAGATTCTTTAGACCCACCCTGAACAGGTGGCATAACAGGTGACGGTTCTTGCTTCAATTGATGAGCAAAACGGGAAATTAATAATTCGGGGCTAGTAGAACCATGAGATCCTTGTGGAGGGGGTTCAGAAGGAAACCTGTATTTAAAAAATGAATATATATAATAATATCTATGCTATTAAACATACCAACAACGGGTTACAACATTTATCGTTATTCACCTTTTACGACTAATCATAGGACTACCATAAATATCTTGAGTTTGGGGATGAGTTTGAGGCACAGATGGAGTTTGTCCTAATCGTTGTTGAAGATACGGAGAATACCGCCCACTTTCAGTTGATTGTACTACATTTGGAGGGTCAACGTTTTCTCTTCTCCAAGGTGAATAATCACGAGCAAACGGACTTAAAGATCTAGAGACACCTTGCCATCTTTCTTTACTGGTGTCTCGATCTTCCGTGAAGCGTCCATGATATGGTGAATAGAGTCTACTTCCCGCGTCTATTGTACTAGCATCCTGTCGATAAGGAGAGAACGGTCTTCCTTCTTGCCTACCTTGTCCATTAAGAGAACAATGATTCGAAGAATAATCCCTATTTTGATCGGCATGCCTATATGGTGAATACGGTCGTTGAAAATTCGATTCCGATGTATCCATTTCATTGGACGAAGGAGGAGAAAACGGCCTGGAAATTTCCTTTCGTCTAAGCGCGTATGGACTATAAGATACATAGTTCGCACCATTCTCACTATTTGATCGTTGATGAAATGGCAAAAAGCTGGAGTTCTGTGAGTCTTTGGTGACATTGCTTCGTAGGAAAGCTGGTACTTCAGACTGAGCCCTGAGATGAGCTGTTTGTTTCAAAGATACATGACCCGTAACTCGTTGCTGCCACCCTGGCAACCTGAAACTGAATTCAACAATATTAAACTATGGTTTTACGTATCGTCAAAAAAGAATTACTGGTCCCCCAAAATGACTTGATTTGAGTAAAAATGTCACTGGTATCCAAGATAATTGTATCATGTTGGTTCTGCAAAAAACTTGAGTTTATAGGGGGTTAATAAAAGTTAGAACGTTAATCATAGAATCATGCAACACAAATGAGGATAGAGGAATTTTTACCAAGGTAACAGATCATAAAGAATATCTGTGGTCAAAATTTAAAAATTCAAAATATTACATGCTAAAAACACAAGTAAAATATTTAACTGACATATTCTAACGTCTAAAATAAGGATAAAAATACAAATATAACTAAACAAATATAACTATTTTATAACTAATGGAGTGTGCACAGGGAAATCTTATTTGTGCCACTGAATGATCGCTACATAATATAAAGACAAATAAACGAATATTCAAATAAATAAAAACAATGCTTACCATGAGTAGGGGTTGAAGGGTGGGGTGTGTAACAGGCGCGTGCACAAACCAAACAACTCGAAATGAAAATCGGGCAGATTTTTGGATAATTGTGAGGTGTATTTTTTTTAAATTTTTTGGAGTTTATGGGTAAGTTTTTAAGGAAAATGGAAGAAGGGGCAGGGGCGAGGGAGAGGGGATGCTATGCTGCGCTGCCTCCCTCAAGCTCAACGCTGCAACACAATTTAACACGCACGCAAACTTTTAATCGAAATGTATGGACAGGTTTGTAAATGTTGTTTGGCAATGAATAAAAGATAAATATATAAAAACTAGTAGTATCCAACAATAATCCAACTTTAAAACTCAGCGTAATTTTTCGAGCTCCTTAAATACCTACCCATTAACCATGAATGCTGAAGTGTGTTAAAAACTTTTTAAACTAATATAAAAGAACAATACCCGGTTATTTTCAAACCAAACCAAATCATTATAATATTAGTTGGGAATATCATGCCATGTTTAAAACTCTATTCGTTTTCTATAGAATGGTCTTTTCTAGTAGCACATATCTCTACCACATTTTCTAAAGTCACATGATTTTTTTTAATCAAAAATTTTCTATACAATACTTGAAAACTATCTTATAATATTTGCGATATATGTTTATTAACAGTTTACCTTGGCTCTAATTGCTGCATAACTCTGCCAAACCATTGGCAACCAGAATTTAGTACTGAAGAGTTTGTTTCTTCATCTTGTGGTACATCGTGTTTTCGGATAAAAGGATGCTCCATGAGTTTATGATATTTTGGACGATGTTTATAATTTTTTGTAAGGCAACAATTCACGAAATTTCTAAATTCTTTCGAGAAAAGTGCATCTGGCGGAAGGGAGGGGGGATCATCTTGCACTACTCTGCTCAGTACCTATGAATACATATAAGTATAACGAGCATTTTAAACACATCAAATACTACCATTTATATAATATATGTCACTCAGTTTACCTCAAAATCAGTCTTACAATCTCTGTAAGGGAATACTCCTGTAGCTAATTCGACTAAAGTAATACCCAAGCTCCAAACATCGGCTCTTATATCATAGTCTGGTTTTGTTGGATCTGGGGGATCAATTCTTTCAGGCTGTAAAAGTATAGCAGTATTTTATAAAACAATTTTAAACTTCAGCATAACAAGAAATAACATTATGTGTACTAACAGCCATGTAAGCAGCACATCCTGCACTTCTAGTTTTTGCTTTACTATCAACTAATCTGCCAGATATACCAAAATCACATAACTTAACTCCTCCCCTTTCATCAAGAAGAATATTACTAGGCTTCACATCTCTGTGAATTACACCATGCTTTTCTTTCAAATATGATAATGCTTTTACTGTCTGTAAAGATATAATTCTTTTTACATAAATAATACTCTAGATAGAATTAAGACAAATATAAGACTTATCATAAACTTGTGATTTACTTACTGCTACTGTAACTTTTCCTAAAAATTCTTCAGGCATTGCTTGCCTGGTTCTTTTTAATAATTTATCTAAACAAGTTGCCATTAGTTCCATACAAATCCACACATCAGATTCGGTGATAAAACAACCCAAACATTGCACAATATATGGACAATCATGAGATTTTAACACAACATCAAGATCCATAATTATCCTTTTATTCTCTTCTGCATTACCAGAACGCCTCATTTGTTTAACGGCAATGAGTACACCACTAGGTTTATGCCTCATTTTAACAACGTGTCCACAGGTACCATTTCCTAATTCACCTAGATGTTCTAAGTCTTTCATTTCAGTTTGATACCTCTGACCATTAATATTTAAAATACCATTCATTTTCATAATTTCTTGTAGTTTCGATTCAAATTCACTATCCTGTTTCTTTGGAGGTATCTGCGAGACTTTCAATGTTGGAATTGGAGCTGCATTAAAGATAAAAGTTAAAAATCATTTTTATATCTAATCTAGAGGTATAAGAAGCGACATACGTTCTTCAATAAAAAAATAATCTTAAATTTTCAATACACATGCAATGTGTTTTATTATTGATGGATGAACATTAGTTTGCTGGAAGACAAATAACAATTCAAAACTAGATAAAAGAAAATAATCATCCTTATCATTACAAAGAAATTCTTTCATTAAAAAAAGTACATTGTGTTTGTTTATGATTCATTTAAACATATTTCTGTTTATCTCAAAACACAATCTATTTATCAAAATAAAAAACATATGCGTGTATAAATGTTATTAATTTACCAACAGATTGAATGAAATAAACTACGCGTTAGATAAGAAGACCAAAAGAGTATCGTATATAGAATCAACAGAATAAATTGTGATGATCAACATAACCTGTACGACAAGTAGTAAAAGCAAAATTCAATTGGAAATTTTTGGAAAAAACGTCAAGAAAAGATTTTATTATTTTTATAAGTGTCGTTTAAATCAAACTCACGTCGTGAGGCAGAACTCGAGACAGACCCCGAGGATGACGGCTGAAGGCTCGTTCCTGGTCCAACCTCGCTGTTCTGTCTATCTCTATCTCTTGATTCATTTTCTGCTCTAAGACGTTCTTGTAAATTCAGAATCTTATTCTCCAGAGTACTAGACATTGCGACGGTCTTTTGGAACACTATCAAATTCACCGCGGGACACCACCTCGCACAAAATATTTGACAATTTTCACATCACTCGTCTGCCCCTTTTGGCAGCGAACATTGCGCCGCCGGTTATACGCATTTCAGTAGAACCAACTCTCTTTAAATTTCTTAGAAATCACTAGAGTAGTTTATGATAAGAAAGTTTTCCAAGGAAAATTATTTCATCTTCTAACTACATAATATCGTATATGTATAATATATATATATATATATATATATACATACATACATATTCTCATTTTCATACAAATTCATATATGTACATGTTATTTAAGTAGAGATTAATATGTAAATGATTTCTATTTTTTTTTCTATAAACAGAAAGTAAATATTTATAATATAGAATGCAATTTTGTAGACCTTAATAATATGAATGTATATAAATGTTTTTTTTTAAGACCTGATTAATATGTCTAATTATTGAAATAAACTGTAACTACCAAGCATGTGAAAATTTTAAAGAATTAGAATATCTTAATTTTATAGGTAATAAAATCGTTTCATTGGGAACAATATATTCCAGCATTTCATGTAATAATTGTAATTCGCGTTAAAAGTTTTGACTATTAAAATACAATTTTTTAGTCCTATCAAATTTGATGCATCTCGAAGCACAAATTATCTCGTATTTAAAACATTGATAGTCATATTTCAAACATAATAATAAAGAATTGGTAATATTATTATAGGAAAGAAGCTAATATGGAGAAAACAATTAATATATTGATGGAATATTTATTTAAAGGGATCGATTTTATGGGCCATTGGAAATTATTACTATCCTATAAAGCAAAAATATTCATTGTAGAACAGCTGCGTTCGCGGCTATACTTGGGTTGTTAATGACTTCTCCCAAACTTTCCAGCAGTTCTTTCCTATAATCATCGAAATCTCCATCAATTTCATTAATCTGTTGATTTTCTATTACATATAAACAACATTCTGTATCCCTAATTAAACGCTCATCGTGAGAGACGATGATAACTCCTCCTTTGTAATCATTGATAGCATCAGCTAGCGCATCGATTGATTCTATGTCCAAATTATTTGTCGGTTCATCTAAAATTACAACATCAGGTGCATTTAAACATAATTCAGCTAATGCTACTCGCGCCTTTTGACCTCCTGATAAATCTTTCATTTTAATTGTATGTGCGTGAGAGCTAAGTCCAAATGTTCCTAATTGTTTCCTAGCTTTCTCATATGGAAGGTCAAATAAACGCATTAGATATTCCGACGGCGTTTCTTCGGCCGTTAGATGTTCGCCAGAGTGCTGGTCAAATTTTCCTATCCTCTAAAAATGATAAAGCATAATTTAAGTATACGAATTTGTCATTTAAAATAATAAAATTAATTTTTATTGTTACTTACTAATCTGTGATTTCTTATTAATTCCCCTTTCACAGGTTGTAAATCAGCTGTTAGTAACTTCAAAAATGTAGATTTACCGACGCCATTAGGTCCAACTATGGCTATTCTAGAACTTAAATCGATACCAAAATCAACGTCGATAAATAATGATTTTTGCCCTTCATAATGAAAGGTTACATCTGAAATGAAATATGAATTTTCAAATCATTTATTGTAATATAATAATATAAAGCGATGTAATGTATATAGTATAATAATAACATACTATGAAGGCCAAGAATCGGTGGTTGCAATGGGGGTGGATCAGGAAAACTAAATTTCACTATATAATCTCTAGGTTTCTGTAACAATTCCGCAGGTGCGTTATCATCTTCTTGCTTTTGCATTTTCGTCCTGTTCTTCTCCTGCTTTCTAGTTAAGGCTTCTTTCTGTTTCTTTTCGGCTTGTTTTTTACTTTGACCAGAAGCTTTCAGATCCTTAAGTCGTTTTTCTTGTTTCTCATATGCTTTAATCATTTCTTTCTTCTTTTGCTCATACATTTTCTTGAACATACTATAATTTCCCTTATAATAGAACAATTTTTGTTGATCTAAATGAATTATATCTGTACACACATTATCTAAGAAACTCTGGTCATGGGAAACAATAAGTAATGTCTTTTTCCAAGCTTGAAGATAATTGTCCAACCAAATAACAGCATTTAAATCTAAATGATTAGTTGGTTCATCGAGCAACAATAACGTTGGTTCTAAGAAAAGAGCTCTAGCAAGAGAAACACGCATACGCCAGCCACCAGAAAAATTTTTTGTCGCACGATCTTGCATGGCACGACTAAATCCTAGACCAGCAAGAATTCTTCTAGCTCGTGGTTCTGCAGAATCTGCCCCAATAATTTTTAATTCTTCATAAACCTATAAAAAATATACTATTATAGTACAATAATAAAATATTTATATACACATTTACATTCAATAAATTACCTCCTGTAATCTGTTTTGGACAGAGGTATCTCCTTGTTCTACCAGTTCTTCTAATTTTTTACACTCTGTCATTAATTCTTTACACTTTATATCTGCATTAAGTACTACTTCCACAGCTGGCGTATCATCAGCAATAACTTCTTGCTCACAATATAAAACATCGATGTTAGGCGGAATAGCAAAAGCTCGCTTTGCTATATGACGAAGTAAGGTAGTTTTTCCATGACTGAAATATATAATAAAGATTTAATAAGATAGCAAAATGATATTTTATGAATTAGGAAGTGAAAAAACACATACCCATTTGGTCCTACCAAACCATAACGTCTGCCTTGAGCAATTAACAAGCTAGCATTGGTAAATAGTTCTTTTCCTTTTGCAGCGATACTAAAATTTTCAACCTTAATATCAACAGCATTTTCTAATTGTTGATTACCACGCTGTTGACTTTGAGTCTGAGAAACAGTGAAATTAGTTTCAAGTTCGCTATGACCCTGACCACCGGTCTTCGTTAACATTTCCATCGTTTTTTCATATTCCTGTTGCTTTTTCAATTTTTTCTTTTCTTTATGCGTTAACTTCTTCCCTGTTTCTTCCATCTCCATATCGGATATCTTTTTCGCGACATCTGATATGTTTTTATCGTTTGACATACTGAAACGTGCACCTAACTATCTAACCTCAATATTCCACACTTTCCTGAGATCTAGTAAGTAACACACAAAAAGTATAAAAACACGTGGCGCCATCCAATTATCTGCATACTTAGTCTTAGCATATTGCAGTGTTCTATAAATGTATATATAATATTCAATAAGAATAATGAAATTGATGTTTTATATAAACTGTTGGAAGAAAGTAAATTAATTTAAATGATGTAAGTGTTGTATTACTTTCTAAATGTAAAGTAGATAAAAACAAAAAAATAATACACGATATGTTTATAATATATCGTTATAAATGGCAGAGGGGAAACAATTGAAGTAGATCTATTAGATACCATAAAAAATGTATCGATCTTTTATGATAATATACAGCGAGATAGAAGTACGTTTTTTTAAACTCGAATATTTTAACATAAAAGATGGCGGGATTGCAGGAAATGGAGAAGAAAGCGCGTACCATTAATGCAAGATTTATGGCTTATATGGAGAAACATCGCTTATACGAACTGTTTTACGTAAATAACCTCCATATTACAAATATAACCGATAATACAGTTTTATCAAAATCTGACAAAAACGAAACGTATATAGGAAATAGCAACTCAATTAATGATCCAAAAACCCGAAGATCATCTTGTATTTATGAAGCAATATCTTCAACTTGCTGCTAAAAGATTCAATGTTCCTAAAATTATCCTTATCGCACCTGCAAACTTTGGTAGATAGAATTATCTTAGATAGACTTCTTCGGCTCGCTATTTTAAAACTTATTCGCTTGAATTGAAAAGAAAAAAGAAAAAATATTTCATATGGACAGATAGAATGGCCTTAGCTAATGTTCTTCACGAAGAATTGGGTGTACATCCTTTAACCTTGAAAGATCTTCGTAAAGCTTGCCCTCAACATGACGTAAGCGAAAACATTCGCAGTTTTGTTTCATCTTTTCAAGAAATCAATTTTCCCTATTAGGATGATTGTCAGTGCGAGGAATCGGAAGATCTTGCATATGCAATGAAGAAAATTTTACAACGCGGAACTTTTCATGAAAGTGGATGGCTATTAGTTGGTAATACGTTACACACGTGTAGATACATTTATAGCACGATTTAGAAAGATGGAATACCTAAGAAATTGTCCTTTGGCTTGTCTCATAGACTTACCAAGAACGAAAAGAGAAGCACAAATATTCCAGCGTACCGGAATAATACCAACGCATGTGATACAACTTATAGTTTCAGATGACAATGGTACAATTACGAAGAACGGTATATCACTAAATTCGATAAAATTACACAATTTTCCTGTTTCAGAAAACTGGGGAAACATTTGCACAGATGCGTTCGCTTGCCGTGAAACATGTAATCCTACAGACACAGAGAAAAATATAAAAAATCGTCGTTACTTGAAAAATTGTCGGGGCTTATTGGAAGCGTACAGGCATTGTTTAATAGTTAGTTAAACTTTTAAAAAGAATTTGTGTCTGTAATTATATTTATAATACTTATGCTTTTATGTCGACGTATAGTGAAAGTACAATTGTTGATTTGAGAAAAAAAAATTGATTTCAAGGCAGTTGAGGTAGGTATCAGGTCCATCGACGAACTTGGGAAAGATTGTGCAAAACTGGCAAAAACAAGGAAACATTGTGGAGCACCGTCGCTTTTTCGCATCGCGCTTATTGGATTTAGGGGATCTGGTTGCACTACATTAGCAAAATATTTGGCCGAACGATTCAATCTTGTTCATAGTACTACTTTTATTTTGCAGTCTATTTTAGCTTCTCATTGCTCGATAACTCGTTACCATTTGTAAATGTTGTCATCTATTTTAGTTGATTACGATTATATCGCGGAACAGGCACGCTTACAACAGAATCCTTTGGGAGAAATGCTTCGATTGTTCGAGTACAAATGGGGAGAAAGACCCAAGCCTGAAATTAGGATTCAAATCGTCGAAGTATGATAAAATTAATGACTAAATGTGTCGAATCAGTAATTAGTTATTATTAGTAATTAATCAGTATTAGTTATTATTTTCAGAAACACATATCCGGGTATGAATGTTTGAAAAGGGGTTGGGTTTTAACTGGATATCCAAAAACTGTAGAAGATTTTAAACTATTAGATTTGAATCCTACGCCTCCAAATAGGTAAAAGAGCGAAACAAATGTTCAAAGCTGAAGAAGTTTGTGAACATTTTTTTTCAGCGTGTTAAATATTTTAGAGTAATATTTGTGGAGGCGAGTGGTGATATTTGCAGAGAAAGACTGCTTAATCGTAGATACAATATTGTCACCGGAAGCAAGCACATTTTGTCGACAGCAAGTTATGCCGTTAACGACGATTGCAAATTAGGTGTACATTCCAGAGATTTCAGACTAATCGTAGAACGAGATGTAAGAACGCGGCTACTATTGCGATCAAAATTATTTTTCTATCGTCGCGTCTTTAATTTTAATTGAAATTACAGTTGAAAAATTACAGCTTCAAGAGTACGAAGAGAATGTGATCGACATGATGCAGTATGCAGGTGAATCCGCGATAAAAATCGATGGAAACGAGGAAGAAAGGATCGTCCGAGAAAAGGTAGAAGCAAGTATAATGCGTCCAGTTCCACCCTGGTATTCGAGAGTACCAAGACCTTCACCTGCGATCGATCCCATGAGCAACGAATTTGACCCGGATGACGAGCCCGACTCCAGCGTGTTTGATGACATACGTGCCCCCGAGCCGACATATACTTTTATCTAACTTATAGCTGTCGACCCTACTTTACCTTCCGTAAGGGTAGAAAACGGGATACTTCCAGTGCATCCTGTTATCCTAATACGCAGAGCATCTTATTTCCACAACATCACACCATTTGCATGATACCATGTATGGATTTTTTAATACGTATAACTACTTTTATTACTTTTATTGTTTAAATTACGATGTAAAGAATTATCGATATAAGTAAATTTCGATAGAAAATTTGTGAAATACAGCTACTTACTCGTATTTCCTTACAATAATCTTCATGCTAATAAACTTTAGCGACGTCCTTCAATATTATTATTTGCTCTGCGAGTAGTAGGATCAACGATTACGTAGACTGTAGACGATACGTCAACCTGTTTGCTTGGGAATCGCACCACGGATAGTATATCGATGTGGAAGTGAACAGTGTTTCGTCAAGAAAAGAATACAGTATATAGTTGAATTAAGGATATCACGCGCCAACATTAACAAGGATAATTGCCTCAAACGCGAAGCATATTTCCGGATCAAGGGTGTATAGAGTGGGATAGGTCGCAACGCGATTGCAGAATGTACGCAGGACTTGCTACGAACGATGAAATCCTGCTTACTTTGCCCAGCAGTTACTAAGACCTTTGCCTTTTTCAGGAGAAATTTGCCAAATTGCGTGCTCGATGTCTTTATCCTGATATCGGCAGAACGTGATGTATATGTTCTGCTTATTATCGAGATATTCGCGATGGCTAATTGCGAACCTAAGCGTTGGTTGTTTATCGCGTTATTGAAAGTACGATCCAACGAAACATTTTTGCTATTTTATTCAAAGGATAAAAATTTGTACTATATTATTTACTTTTGCGTAAAAGTAGCGTTCACCGTTACAACCACTACTTTGGTTCAAACTCGGATAAATTAAAAATTCGGCGGTTCAGTTATCGATCGGAACTGATTTCCGTAAAACTACGTACAACCCGGAAGTAAAGAGGAAACTTGGGTCGAGGAAAGTAGAGTCGGGTGGAGGTGAAATGCAAGGAAATGCTGCATAAATATTGGAAGCAATATTCCAGTATAAAATATGTTTTTTAAGTATTGAAATAATCGTAAACTGCGAGGGGAAGAACGTCTTTGTAACTTTGAAATTTTAGCAAGTAACCGATCAATTTTTATTCTCTGTTTTATCGATGACACGAGATGATCCTAGACTTATTTTCTGCAAGTTCTCGAAGTAGTTGATCTAGTTTAATTAACATAGATATTATATTTCATCAAGTATTAATCCTATCTGCTTATACTGGATAGGATGTCTATAAGCTCTAGGTCTACTGATACTAGGTATTCGTATATCGATTATCCTTGAAAAATTGCTTTAATATGATATTTCCCACATCGAGCGAAAGACAATCACGTAAAGAAAAAGGATCCCAGGCTATTATTAGAAGGACTTCAAAAGACGAAATAAGCTCGAGTATTAGGATAGAAGAAAGCACACGAGACACGATAGGATCACCTATATCCTCGATATCCATATCACGTGCATCATCCTACTTGGACATCTGCAACCCTATACCCGTATGGATATCCCGAGTATGCGTTGAACATCAAGTGTGTACTACGTGATCATCATACATATACAGAAACATTTTTTTTTTCGCTAGTATTACAGATGCATTAGGCTCGCATAACGTCGCAACGATCTTCCCATCGAACTAATCAAATCCATTAGCCCTATCTTTCGATCCACTCGCAAGATATCCTTGAACGTATTTCAGTCCTTTCGAAATATTCGTTTAAAAATCTTCGCGCGATAGTAAATAATTATTATTGATTGTCATTTTTAAAGACGACATAGTCCCGAGACTCATCACCGTCCATTACCATTCACCACGAATAAGAAAATACAGATACGTTGCGTTCGTCAACGTGACGACACGTGTTTATATCTTACGAACATCCAATCGCACTAGGATATCATGCGAACAGGTATTTCGGTGCTGAATCGATCCCCTCGGAGATCGATTGTCGAGCTTGCTCGAGTTTCCAAACGGTAAGCATTCCCCGTCGATCAGGACTCTATATAAGACGAAATTTTCTCTCGGACGATCAAACGGAAAGATTCTTTCGCGTTCAAGAAAGCGCAACATCCCTCGAGACTCGTCAATGTCCTGTCACTCGTCAACTGCGTGGCGCCAGAAGCATTCGCGGCACCAGGACTGCATAACCGCGGAAAGGGATTCGCACGAACCTCCGGGATCTCGAATCTAGGGATGAACGCGTATTCCGCTCCAGCTAGAATACCAGGACGCTAGTAACGATTCACCATCGTGGACGTTGTTCTCGTGTTTTTGCGCAGTTTCTAGAAGATTAATCAGATAGGAATTTAAGAAAACGTCGCGGAAGATTCGTTCGAAATAAGGAGGAACGTTTGAAATTGTCAATAGGTTTAAATATCTATTCGCAATGTTAAACGCAGAAAACGTATTAATTTAAGGTTTCAGAAGAGAAGAATGGAAACGAGACGCAAGATACCACGTTTCTTTGTCGTTCGACTTTGTTATTTTTCATCGAACGTATCCCGCCTTCTATACATCTTAATTTCGCCTGTGTATCACAGGCGATCATAAAACGAGTGGCGCATGCTGCCGAAAAAAATTCCAGATATTCGGATGGATTTCCGATAACAGACAACACGTCTATATGTACACAGTGTATATAGTACGCTACTCTGTGGCCACCCTTGAATGAAACAAATATTGATTCGCTTCGCGAATCGGCGGCTCGCAAAATTCCCTATTTTTCGTACCATTAATGTTTCGAACGAGTGCCTAGAATTCTGTATTTTTTAGAGGATGAGCCGAACGATCGGTTCGGTGGTCGTTGTACAGAAAAAAATGCTTGGTAAATTCTGAAAGGGTTTAAATGAGAGTTCTATCGGATGGTAAGCATTCGCGGAGATTGCAAGCGGACGAGTTAACGTCAAAGCGTACACGCCGAGTCGCACACCAGGATACCAGCCGCAAAGCGGAGACACGCGTTTCTATTACTCGACCACTCGTAATCGATCGAACAGGCTGATCTTTAGTCAATCCAGTAGTTTTATTTGAGACTTCTTCCCCGAGATATATACCGTTGGAAATTCGTTGGATCGCCTCAAGGATGTAATCACTGTGACGGACAACCACGGTATTTCATTTCCGTAGGATCAAGTTTTATCTGAGATGCGCGAATTTTTAAAACAAGCTTTTTCTCAACAAATTCGCTAAACAATGTCAACCACTTTGTTTCTACTTGCAACGTCGGGTGAGTTCTAAACACGTTGCAAGTTGTAAAAATACCGTTGATTCAATTTTTAAAGAAAACTCGTGGCAACGTTAACGATGACTCCGGCGCAAAGGGTGTAACGGTATCATACCCTCGAGCGTGCCTAGTAATTATCTCTGCTGAAAAAAAAAAGTTGGTGGACGATGTTCCACGAGCACCGATATAGCTAAAAGTATCACCGAGTTATCGCTCAAAAGAAACAATGTTCGCTGCCTCTTAAAACCCGGCAGCCTCTGGGCGTTTAAGTCCTCAAACCGTTCTAATTGAGGTTCCTCCTCGTTACCGCGAAAGAGTTACCGGAAACAATGGTTGGAACAAGTAGATGACAATTGCACGTAGCAAGCAAGCATCCTCCCTAACAAAAGCGTGCCTACCGGTCCTCGTTTTGGCTATCTCTCTCCGTCTCCTTCTTACTTCTCGTCTCCGCTATTGTTCCCTCGCTACCGCAACGAGCGTCAGCGTCAGGTAACGAGTAACGAAGCGTCCTTCGTGCCTCTCGAGATATCGAGACAGCTAGCCCGAAACGTTCTCTCGAATACCGGATAAGAGTAAACTTCTAGAAAACAACCGCGACAAGACCACCGAAGATTAAGTCGTTGGAAAACCACGCGAACGCTTTTCGATGTGAAACGATCATGCGACACGTTCATCGGCCGTTTAGTTCATCGAATGTTCTCCATCGATCGGCCACGTTCTTTCTTTGGTAGATATGGAACGTAAAATTCAGGCACGTGTACGAAGAAAGCGACGTACGCTTCACGATTCTGTTCGTTCTGTTCCGTTCTGTTCCTAAGATTCGGCACACGACTACTTACGAGCGCCGACAGGCGACTACTTGCAATCTCGACGAAATTTTCCACGTCGATGTCATTACGCCTTTATTGGTAACGATCGAACGCGAATCAAACGTTTTTCAATTAACTCTGTTTATCTACTAAGTCCTAGCGTTCGATAGCTATTTTCGAGGGCCATTATCACCGACCGGCAGTATCGCGGCAATTTATAGACAACGCTCGTAGCGCGAAAGCAACCGAGTATCCGTGCAATTACCGGCGAACATCCGTAATTATTTTAATGATCGCCACGAATCGATAGCATCGAAAGTCTGGCCGACGAGTTTCGATTTACGAAACTAATTTAATTAGTGCTTTAAGCGCGATGCACACGATTGCAGATAGTAGAAGGGCGATGGTTACCGGGGAGCGAGGTGTCGAGGATACGGAGGTCAGGCTTTCACGATAAAGCCATTAACGGTACAATTAGCCGTACGCTGAAATTTTTAATAGAGAAGCGAGCCCCGTGAAAAGATTTCTACCTAATTTCGCGAGAAAGGGTGAAAGAACGAAGGAAACGGGAAATCCTCGGTTCGAACGCGGTAGAGACAGAGGAGCCCGTGGAATTGCACAGAAGAAAGGAAAAAAAACGAGCCGAAGCCGACTACGCGGAGAGTTACTCGCCTCTCATTTTGCTCGAGTGCACTCGCGAACGGGGAAACATTTCAATTAATTACTGCGTAATTAAAATATGAAAAAGTAGTCATTACCCCGCGTTTCCACGTCGGTTACTTGGACAACTTTCCTGCTTGTCGCTCCCCTTTCCCTGGTCCTTTCCGCTCTTTCCTTTCGTTCTCCTCGGCATCCATTCGGTAAGAATCGCTTCATCTTCCTTCCGACACGTTTGTTTCTCTCGTCTTTCGTCGCTCTTCTCCTCGTTCCACCCTTTCCGCGATCCTGACTTTCGGATATTTCATTCTCCCATTTCATTTTCCCGACACAGATAATCCGTGGGCGAGCGCGCTCGCGCGAGTGTCGCGTCCTCGTCATCACGGGCATTAATTATGCACGTGTCAGGTAACCTCCGAGTGGTTACCGGGTAAGCAGCTTGCTAGACGCGCGCCGTGTGCATCGTGTACATGCAGAAGTAAACACTTTTCCGAGACGTACTCACGCTTGACCCGTCACCGACGAACTCTTCGTCGACGATCCCGAGGCGATCTAACCGCGTCGCGTCATCTTGCCTATAAAGGTTTTCGTAGAAAAACGCCGAGTTTTTCCAAGAAAATTATAACCGTTTGGCCGGCCGATTGGAAAAATTGCAACGAATGGTCAACGGCTCGTTCGGTAGCCGCACGGTGGACTAAGCAAACCACCGACCGAAGGGGATCGGAATATCTCGATCTTGTTCAACCTACATCTTGACTTGTATCCCGCAAAGGTAAACAGAATCGCGTGAGTAAATTGTAAAAAGTGAAAGATCGCATCGACTACGCATCGAAACGTGGAAAATCGGTGTTTATTCGCGTATGCGTGTATACGAACCGAGACACGGAAGAGCGCGTTTGCATGGTATTCTGTTGCAACATAATAGCATCGAGCAAAAGGGGTCGAGCTGTTGCGGATGTGAAAATAAGCCTTAATCCGTTGTGTTAGCCCTGCCGTGAGTAGATCGCTCGTTCCGGAGAAACAGGAGTGGCTCGGTCGACGAGCCCCCGCCTGCTACACGGTGCTAACTTTTCAATCTCGGTCGAATAATCCGTCGGAAAGCCCCGCGGTTACCTCGGCAACGATCTGGCCTCTCATTGGCCCGTCGGTATTCTACCGACTCTCTCTCCCCTCTTCTCTTCACCCTTCTCTCTATCTTCTTCCAGGCTACCCTGCTGTTATCCATCTTTCGTTCCATCACCCTCTTCTAGCGATGGGACTAATTCCATTTAGCGTTTGCAACCTCGTTGTCACCACCGATAGCGTCACCATCTTCGGTGTAACGCTCTTTCTCGCGTAACTTCATCCAACGAGAATTAGGATAAAAAGTTGCTCTTACGTTATAAAAATATACCAGCTGGATCGTGTGAATCTGCAAGAAATACGATCGTCGAGGAAATCGCAAACGCTTTAAATTTCTCTGAAATCGAACGCGATTCTACGTCAAGGTACTCCAAACACCAGCAACGTGCAAATACTATTCGCAAAGTCCATGTTACTCGCGAGAATGTCGCATCCATCGCTATCCCTTTCTCCCTTGATCTATTTCGCTTCAACTTGCTTCGCCTATCTCTTTTCACCATCTGGTATTTTATCTATCTTCTCGTGGCTGGGCGCTTCGTCTCTGTTCGCCGTGTTAGCATCCATTCGTCTCCGTTGGAGCTTCCTCTCTCGGCTTCTCACGGCGTTTCGCTGACTCTCTCCGCAAACTGCAAAGCCACCCCCTCCGTTGGTACATACCTAACCTTTAGTCACTGGTTCTCCTTGCTCCTACCGACCGGCACTCCCCGGCGCACTTAGCCCCGTGGTTAACTTCAATGAGCGGATAACAAGCCACCCCTCGACTTTGCCCTGTAATATTCGCTCGTATAAATGGACCCGCGGCTTTGTCAAATCAACTGTCGCTTGTAAACAAGCAACCCTCTCACGGCATCGATGCTTGCCGCGCGAATCTACACCGTCTTCGTGGTATCTTCGCGACGCCCTGCCGACGCGACTTTAGTGCCCATTGCCAAGCGCCGTTTCTCCTTTGAAACCGTTTCCTAAAGATCCGAGATCCGACCTAGGAGAGTCGCCTAGCAGCTTTGGTAGTTTTCTCCTCCCGTTCTTTTCTCCTTTTCGATTTCACTGGTTTCGAGATCGCCGCCGAAACTAGGTGCTATGAATCGAACGAACGATGGGAATTATCGGAGAAGAGTGTTCTCGAGCACGAAGGAAGCTACGATTATCGAACGATTCGAGCTATTTCCTTATCTTTCGATACGCGAAATTAACGAACGATTCGAGGACCCGCACGAAAATTCACGGATTATTAATTTAAAGAGAAGAATTTTCTTCGTTTAATACCACGTGACGACGAATTATTCGTATTCGTTGCCGGTCTCGCGAGAGCATTCTCGTTTAATTCCTTAACGAGGACGCGGACGGTTTCGCTGGAATCTCGTTACAACGAGAGAAACGGGGGATGTTCTCCCGGCATCGAGGGACGTTCTGCGTCGTCTCGCCGAGTCCCGAGCATTACCGTAACGTAAACGAGCCAATCAGCTGTCTTTGTGCCGGCAATCATCCTTTGATTACACGGCACTTAACTCGAAAACAGGGTCGCGATTCTATCGGACGATCATTTTCGTCTTTGACAAAATAGCAGGGGCTTTGGATAAATCGCGTAAAAGCAACTATCCTTGAAATAACTCGTGCACGAGCTTAACTTGGCAACTAGAAGCGAAGTAAGCTCGTTAAAAAGCGTTACGAAGGTTAACTCGTCTTATTCTTTGCACGTCCTTGAATCTATGCAAATGCGAAGGAACAGCGAGCGCTAGGAAAAAGTTCTCGCTGAAATAATAATCGTTGCCGTAGGCTGGAGAAAAAGAGGATTTTTGTGCTCGGTGGAATCGCGGCGTTCGCCATGGAAACACACGCGTCGAAACTCGAAAGTGGCCATGGGGTAAGAGTGCCTTGTACGAGGCACTGAAGAGTCCGCAGTTATAGGAGGCGAACAAACAGGGCCGACTTTCAATCGTAATTGGAACCGCGGGAGCCTGACCAACGTCCGTGTTCAAGCACTCTTTTTCCCATAACCATCATTCTTCGAGAGTGTCTCCTGCTCTGCGCGAAAGAAGAAACACAATAGGCTGTATACCCGGCTACGGAATTCTGCCGAATTTTACCCCGTATACTTCGACAAACTTTCCAATTGTTTCTACTTAGCGAATCGACATACGACGTTTCTCGATCAACCTCTCGAATTACCGATCTTCGACGACTTCACAAAGGATACAAATTCGGCAAAACTAATTAAGCAAACTACGATATGTAGGAGTACTCGTTTGAGGCAACGATTATACCTTGCTAAGAAAATATGTAGTATTTTGTGTTTGCGTTTAATGTAACAGAAAGGCGGGTAAATCGCCGAGCTTCTGATTCCTCTTTTTGTCTCTGAAATAACGCGCCTCGGTGTCTTGGAAACGTTGCGGAGCGTTGTTAGTGAAAGACGTATAGAAACGATGAGAAGCGGCTGAAAAGGAGGGTATAAATAAATGCTGATACATTCGAGGAGAAACGAGAACGTATACACCGAGCCCTTTTACTGTCTTTTAATCCATGGTCTCGTAGAAATGGACCAAGCAAATACACCCTACCGTCTTTCATCTTTCCTTTTATTCGCGTACATTTTTTCTCGAGAGGAAAACACCACGAGAATCAGTCTTTATACCATTGGTCGAGCAGCTTAAGAATCGACCGTTCTTGCGATTTAAAAAAGATGCTCGAGCAGGAAAAAAGAAAGATATCCACGGTAAAACACGCCGGAAGCAAGGCAGATCCGATACGTGGAAACATCGAAGCATCGAAACATCGAAACATCGAAACATCGAAACATCGAAGCATCGAAGCATCGAGTAGAATTGTTAGTCGCTATAAACAGAGTCGTTCGTTCCGATCACACCCTTTTCTTTCTGAATGGAAAACGAGCTGGCTTCCCTCTCGTTTTTCGCGAATACGGCACTGGACGATGCTGCTCCGCGCGCAGAATATTCAGATCGACAGTTATATTCACACGCGTGGTCGCACCTCAATGGATTTTGCTTTTCCCGCGATTGTTAACGATTTCGAAGCCCTCGCGGCATCGTGGTTTTGATCCGCCAACCCCTTCTATCCCTCCCATCCTGGACTCGCGACTCGCTCTTCGGCTCTCACTGTTCTAAATCGCTTCACCGTGATCCCCTTCACTGTTTTTTTATCCGTATTTACCAATTCGTCTCGACTCGATCGCGACTATCTATTATTGATAATCATTCGGACTCGGTAACTTTCGCCGGATAAAACTTCGCTTCGTCTCGCTCGCGCCAACTTGATTCACACTCGCCCACCTTCCACGGCAACGAAACCTTTTCTCGAATAATTACGACGCTTTGTTCTCCCCGGCGCATCCGATATTGTGTGAAAAGTAATCGACGCGCGAATTTTAGTAGATAAGTAGACTCTCGTAGGAAGACACAAGAAACTTTTTATTAAATACTATCGGGAAATAAAAAAAGATGAAAGAAATTACATATTATCGTATTGTAACGGTAAAACTTTATTCCTACGATGGATTCTAACATCACGGAAACATGATCGAAGCAACACGTTGGTATCAAAAATTATCGAATCGTAAGTGCGGCACTAGGTAACGCGGACTCTTAAGTCGGAATAAACGTTTCTCCTAAGTAGTCGTTTCATTGGTTTCATATTATGTACGAATTCGTTAAGAGAACAAGCATACTTGCTTCGGCAAATACGTGTACCAGACAAAGATAATCAAATAGAAGTCGATAATTGATCAAAAAGAATATGTATACCTATACATAGATAAATTATCTCGTCAATGCGCAGGTAAATGCGAGTAAAATAAGTAAAACGTAATGTAATTTTCTTCCGTCGAGGAGAATGGAATATTTAAGAAATCTTCTTAATTCATAATTTTACTTTTTTCTTACATTTAGATCCCTCGCATATTTTCTCACATTCTGCGTTCCGTTATTTACTCGTAATTACCGTATATGACGGCCCGTTCATAAAAGTCGTAACACAGCAGTACCAATCTGGTATAAGTTGTTCTTTTATTATCGTCGCTATTAAATTTATATATTGTACATAGATGCATACGTACATATAGATTTATCTAAAAACTGTTATTTTCCTGTTTGTAACACAATACCGCTCGATGGTATTTTATCTAAAAATTACCTTTAGTCTTATTAATGATCTAATTTTTTCAATCCATCCCTATCTTTTTTCCTTTTATTGTCACAGTACAAATCCTTACGAGCCACCGCTGCTAATGTACATATCGCGAGTTTAAATTCGGTATTTACGATTATTATCGTACGCTCATCGGATTTACACTTTAATACCAAGATACGCGTAAGTCGTCATACACGCTAGGCTGTATTTAGTCTTAAATCGCACATAGATCGCCAAAAGTATTTGATTCGGCATCGTAGTAATAGTAACGTAAGACTTTTCCTTTTCCTAACTCGCCCCATACCAAGGGCTAATTATGTAATTCCCGTGCTGTATCGCATAACCAAACGTTAAGAGCACGACACAATACTTCAATGCTGGTGCATTTTGTCTAGTTTGTCTAGTATAAGGTTTTTGTTTGTTAACTTTTGTTCGTTATGTTTATCGTAACTTGACAGGATAAACGTTCGTTTTCCAAAGAAAAAGATATACCGCAATTGCAACAATTCGGTAGGTGTATTAAAATTGGTACGGTATATGCGACGGTACATTCGATCGGAAAGATCGAAGATGACGCGCAAAATCTTTTACAATTTTTATCGGAGAGTCGTTACGTACATAGGAAACTTCTATACAAATAGGCGATGATATACTTTTTACCAATAAATCTGTATTTATTTTTATACCGCTGTACACACATTACGGTACGTATTACGAGATTAAACGAATCAAAGCGTATTATTTGCATAGCTATTACGTACGTCGTTCATTAGGTAATCTTGATACGCAGCGGGAAGTGTAATTGAACGTGTTTCTATCTCTGATCTGTGATCGTTCCCCCAGAAGATCGGAAAGACAAATTCACCCCGAATCGAATCCTATTTGTCCAACGCGGCCAGAGGTGGCTGCATCCAGATGAAATTTCGCGTCCCAAAGGGGAACAAATATTGCAAATTACCGATAACAATCAGCCGACAAGGGGTGGTGATTTCGAGGTAATTCGAATCAAACCCTCCGCTCTAATTTCCATTGATTTATTTCCGTTGTCTAAATCGCGACAGATGCGATCAACCGTGCTACTCTCTTGGCGCAAGAAATTACTCGGTTAAAATTTATATAGTGCCTTCGTTAATCACACATACGCGAACATACGCGTGCATATAATCGACGACACAGTTTCAGATTCGATAATTAACACCTCCGAAGCGAGATATCGGAGGAAACAGGGACGATCGTTATTCCAATTCGATCGGAGGAAACTCGGTGTCGCGTTAAAAGTCGTGCCGCGAAGAGCCGCTAATCACCAAAATTATCACGAGCATCTTTGTTTTCGCAGCTCAACGCCACTCGATTTATCCCGTCTTCATGCATTTATTCCGGCGTTTCCGCGATCCCGAGGTCCTTTTTCAGCGAGCAGCACGAAGAAGACGGCCAGCCGCTTTGCCGCCCCTTGAATTAATTCCCTGCATACGTTAATCTTAATGAATTCACAAACGCGCCCCATCGTGTCCGACTCTAGGGGCACATCGGCGAGGGTTCCGCTTACAGGTGCCAGCACGCAAACTCGAGGCCACGAGGCGAGCCATTAAAATACCAGCCTGTATACACGCCGACTCTCCTTCTTTCTGCACGTCGCATTTATGCGACGCCACGCGACGTCGCGTTGCCGAAAATTGCACGACCGCCCACCCCCCTTTCTTCTTACGTTTCGTCACCGGTCGATAGACTAAACATTTATTTATATGCTCGTTATAACGAGACCCTTTCGATATTCGACGATATTCGAAAGAAAGATGATTTTAAACAAGATATCGCGATAGTCGTTGCGATTGAAAAGCACTGTGACTTATTAAAATTTGTTTTTAACGGAATTACAAAGACGCGAAAGTGCATAGGAAAAGAGAGATCGAGGAGAGACGATGGAGGAGAGATTCGGGGAATTCGTTAATTAAGCAATGCGAAAGGAATAGAAGGTTGGCGTGCTATTTGCGGATGTAAAAGGGCTGGCCGTGTACATAGGCGCGTGTTTTTATTCTAGATCGACGAGAATTCAGCGTGGATGATTTTGCAGGACGCGAAATATTTAGGTATAGAAAGCGGTAGATGCGGGACCATAGAGTCGCAGGAATACCACAGGAAGATAAGTAGCGACGCGGTGAATAGACTAACGGGGCGCTGCAAAAGCCGAGAACGAAGAAAAGGGAGTGAAAGGGGATAGGCGGTGTCGAGGATTGGTGGTTTTATGCATCATGCATATTTACGCTCACATACTAGCTGTAGAAGATGACGAAGCGGGCCGACGAGGGTTCGGCAAATTGCGAGCACCGTATTTATGCAAATGCCTGCGCATTCGCGTTGCACCTTGCGCCACCTTCTTTACCGATCTTTCACTCAGCAAATTGACTTCGTTAGAATCTGCTCCGAATTTTCCTCGAATTCTATACGTTATCGGAGAGAAAAAAAAGGAGCCACAAAGGGAGAAGAAAGAGGGAAGGATAAAGTCAAGGAAGAAACGGGGAAACCACGAAACTCGGATAGATGGAAATATCGCGTGGAAAAATGAAAAATCCCGTTGCCAGATTTGTTTGGGATTTTCTTCTTCGCGGGCGGTGTTGACTCGCGGCGCGGAAAAGCCAGAGCCGGAAAAGGGAAAAGGGAGCGCAGAGAGAAGGCGAGAAAACGCGACCGTTAAGCCGCCCCCGGGGAGAACAATCACGATATCGCGGCGAGCGACGCGTTCTCTATACCAGGAGGAACGTTTCACATCCAATTTGTTCCTCTCGTTTCGCGGTAATCGCTCGCCAATGACTTTCTGCCCCTCGTTCCCTCCTTTTCGGAGTTCGATGCTCGTCAGGCCGTACGCTTTTCACGAAGCGTGCACCGAGATCCTGCCACCCACGAAGCCCTTCGGTTCTCGTTGCACCTCGTCCGTGTGTTTCGTAAGGGTTGTCGCTGGAGCCAACCCCCTTTGCGCAAGCCGCTTTTCATCGACCAATCGACGTCGAGCCGTCGCGACTTCCACCCCTCGACGTCGAGTTAGCTCGACCAATCGGCTAGTCGCCGCGGACACGGTACGGGGGTGGCGTGGCGCTACCACCTCCAAAATGGCTGCGAAATCGCGCGAGCATTAGACAGTCCGTTCAAAATAAACGGGCGGATTAATTGAAGCGGGGTGGCGCGGGGCTTGTTCGACGCAACCCCAGGCCTAACTCGCGTGGTAACTCTTCCTCCACCCCCACCTTGATATTCAGCAACGTGCGCCTGTCAAGGAGTATGACGACGATACCAGGCTCGGACTGGCACATCCGGTCATCCCCCGTGATCCTCGACGACGCAGAACGACGCCGAGCGTCCACACGTTAGCATGAAACTCGACTCGTCCGTAACTGAGGTGTTCTCGCGCCGACAAACGATTCCGGCTCGGCTGGTTCGCGCGATCCTCTTCCTCTAAGCGGAATCGTTGTTTTCCACGGTTGTTTCGTTCGTTTTTCTCGTCAAGGTGTAACGATGCAGGAGCACAAGTCCTTTCTTATAAGGGATCTTCTGGGTGATGTTCTGTCCGAGCGGGTGCACGGTGAGTTTGATCGTACGAATCGCCCCTTCTTCGGTCTATAGTGTCGTCCTTTAAATATTATCCGTATACGCGGAATCTCTGCGACGCGTATAAATAATCTTATCGTCTTTTTTCTTGCGCGATTTTTCTCCCAGAAAATCGAGATTTTTCGAAGAAAAAAAATTAAGCAAAGAAGTTTGCAGCGCGCTAACGAATCCCTGACTCGGTTCGAGGTTGAGTAATTAAAAAGTCAAGATTTTTATTGTACGCGATAGCGGTCGCGTGGCTTGTCGCCAGGATTCTCGTTACACGGTATCCCGCAGAGCGGCCCTATTAATTTTAGCCAAGCGCCCCGACAGGGTAGCGCCCCATTATCGACGATCCTACAGATGGTCCGAGCTGCGGAAGGATTCGTTAGTTCTCGTTAGTGCGAATTTTCATCGTTCGTCGTCGGCGATTATCGCGTCCTGCTGCGTCTCGACGCCTTTATTGGCCAATCACGATCGGATACCGACCGTTCTAGTAATTGAGATCGTTTACCGTTAACCAAAAGCAATCGCGATCGTCCGATCAGCCGAGGATTTGCCGGCATTGTTCGGGTAATAGGCTTTGAATCTATTTTTCGGCTAATGGGAACGCAGCAGAACGCAGATCCGACGAGATTGGATTGGATTTCGTGGAATTTAGTTCGCGTAACAACTGGCGCGTGTAATTTGACTCGTGCACGCGCGTACAACTAAAGATACGTTATTTCAGAAGATTCGGAGGACGATTCTGCCGTACATTCCGATTCCGAGGACACGATCGACCCAGGAAGTAGCCCTTGCACTCGACTGGAGAGTCCTCCGCCGGCTCTGTCGCCATCGCCGGCACCAGCGACTTCCGGCAAATCTTGCGGCACGACGAGCGGTCCTCCAAGCGGCAGAAAACCCAGAAGAAGGCGAACGGCATTCACCCACGCTCAACTCGCTTATCTGGAACGAAAGTTTCGCTGTCAAAAGTATCTGAGCGTGGCGGATCGCAGCGACGTCGCCGACGCGTTGTCGCTGTCCGAGACTCAAGTGAAAACCTGGTACCAGAACAGAAGGTCGTTTTACTTTTACTTTTACGACTATCTCGTTCGACGATTCATTGAAACGCAACCTTTTGCCACAGAACGAAATGGAAGCGACAGAACCAACTGCGACTGGAACAACTTCGACATCAAGCTACGGTGGAAAAGGAGCTGCTCGTGCGAGGAGTAGGACTCCATCATGGCAGCATAGACGCTTATTGTCCACCTTACAACGCTCAGACCCAAACGCAGAGTCATCCGCCTCCACCGCCACCGCCGCCGGCGCCGTCCACCGCTTCCACCGCCGCGTTTCTCTCCACGGCCGCAGCCCTCTTCCGAAACGTCACTTACGTTCACGGATGTCCCCTTTAACCCGGCCGAACGCCGCGGTTTCAGGATCGTTTCTGCCTTCTGGCCGCCGGCGTCGGCAGCCCATCTCTCTCCGAAACGTCCGTTTCGGACGATTCCGAACCACCGGTGGAACCACCGTCGCCGATGGATCCGATCGGACCTCGATGTGCCCGAACTTCCGATCCCGAATCGCAATGGTTCGCGGCAGTCGCTGTTCTTTTCCATCGAATTCTTCGGCCTGCGTTTCGCTACATCGCACGTGCGCGCGAAAAAAGTCTCGCGACCGCTAGTTCGATTATATCCTGGTACAAAACATCACGCGCTACTATCTCCGATACAGTGAAGTGCGCGTGAACCACGAAACGCGGATGTAAACGCGGACAAGGAAAATCTCGTTCGCGGTAATCGCGCGTACCACGTTTCAGGAGTTCTTCGCGACTCCCTTCCTGGGATGGAACTCTTCGAAGATTCCGTGCTCCGCATTGGACTTGTTTCCGAGAGCTAATTCCTGCATGCGAAACAGTGTACATATGTAATTACGAAGTTGATCGGTAGTCGTAGTCGCTTTGTTTTCGTTCGCGACGACGAAAGGGGAAGGGATGAACGAAACGATATCGGAAATCGTGGTGTTTCGAGGATCTGTTTCCATCGTTCCACGAACTTTCGCTTGTTCCAGTCGAAGTAAGAACAAACCCGTAATATCCAGGTTCATATCCAGGAAACATGTTCCTTTTACTCGGAACGAACGAAGAGATCTAGTTGAGTCGATAGCGAGTCGAATTCCGTAGATGTGTCATAGGATGTTAGGTAACTGTAATCGGGAAACGGGCGAAAACGACGTTTACTACGACGCGTTCGATGCTCCGCGGTACAAACGTTTTCCCCTGTTTCCCGCAATCACTGGCCAATTTTCACTTAGAGATCTAGTTCGCTAACGTTCACCGCTGATAATCCATCACTTTCTCCAGTTAGTCGACGATTTTTCGTCAACCGATGAATTCTTGTAGATAAATAAATTATTATCGAACAAAAACATCGCCTTGTAATTGTTCCTTTCACGCGCCACGCAGTTGCTTTCGTTTTCAACGATATCGAACAAGGTTTTCTCTATTCTCGTCCGTTTTATTCTTTTTTTTCACGCTGTGGTAAACATCGAGTTTACCATGACGAATCGAGAGTAGATCAACGGGGAACGACAGTTGTTTTTCCGTCAGTCACGGACGATATCGCGAAAGAAGGTGCGCACACGCGGAGGCGAAAATCGGGCTTTTTTATTTGGACAAACGGCAACAGTAACGAGCCCCGTAACGGGAAGACCAATTCGCGCGTGACAATGGGCACGTGGCCAGAAACAGCGATTCGCAATCCCCGGCAGAAAGTAATTGGCTGAAACCGATACAAGTCGAGTGGTACTGGCACTCGTGGCTGGAATTGGCTGGCGGATTTAATTGAACGGAATCGACGAGAAAGAGCGAGAACGAGTATATACCTGTGCGAGAACGCGGGCGAAAGAACGAGAAGGACGAAGGAAAAGAGAAAGATCGCGAAGAGAACGGTCGCGATCGTCAGGATGATTTTTTCGCCAGCCGATCGCCGACTCTATCGTTAATTGGAGAAAAAGTGAGAAGAACAAGAGAGGGAGGAATCGAGAAGAGGAGAACGAAAAGTGCACGATCTCTTTACACGGATGATTAGACTGCATTAAGCGAATTTCGAACGATCTCGCGTAACGACGTCGTTAATCACTCTCCTTTGGTAGCGTTGGCGAACGTTATCGAAAGACTCTCCACGGGAGATCGAATTTCTCTGAAACGATTCTCTTTGATTTTCTTCGAAATCGAACGGCGATCCTAAGAAGTCGCGGTGTATCGCGACGAGATGAATGGAAGCATAATTGGGGGAAAAGGCGCGTGGAAAGTTCAAAGGACTCGTGAAGCGCGCAAGGACGTTTCGTTTGATAAGAAGAAATTGTTGCGCGACGACGACGACGAGTCGTGCAACCACGAATCGTCAACTTTCTCTCGTCGAGTTACGCCGCGAAAACGACGAAGAAAAAGGGAAGGGAAGCCGGAATGGGAGAGACGCTTCTTTCGGGTTCATTCAGAACGAAATAAACCAGCAGACCTTTCGCGTCTGGACGTCGAATAATAAAAAGGAAAAAACAGAGATACATCTAGCCGAGCGTGAAATCACGCGAGCGAAGGAAGAATTCTTGCGACGCTCGTCCCCCTTTTTACCTCTTTCCGCTTCTCTCCGTTCGCCGCGAGCTTGCCGTGCCGTGGATGAAGCCGGGAATCTCTCACGCGTAATTACTTCGCCATAATGAATCGGATATTATTCGTAATAATTTTCTGCCACGCGTATTGTCCCCGACGACGTCCCACGAACGCTTCTAATTTCGTTTCTTAACGCGTTCTTAAGTGGACCCGCGTGTCGCCATCACCGCGATACGTCTCTTTCAAGAGAGATGGCTGCTTCTTCGAAAGCTCTTTCGCGTACGAACGAATTTCTGAAACGAGTCTAATGAGATTTCTCAGATAATTGGACGATCGGAAAAATTATAAAATAATTGGTTCGACAAACGAACATAGAATTATCGCGTTATATACATATAGACGAAGATTCGAGTACGTTCGAGTGCGTTTGAATCGTGTAAACGGCCGTAATTTACTCGTGGATCACTGCCTCGATTCGAATCGTCTATTCTCTATTGAAACGGCCGCGATAAAGGATCCTCGGTGAATCCCGTGCAAAGGAGTCGCGTACGCAGGGACTCGAACGAGATATCCTGGGATAAGAGAGAAGTGGCGTCGCGTGCACTCGGCCACGTGCGTATTGTCGTTGAGCGAATCGTGGACGCGCGTGCATACGTGCGTAAGTCGTGTTGGCACTTGGACACGCGCTTCTTATCCCTCTTCGGTTTACGATGCGCGTCTCCCTTCTGCCCGACCGAGAACGGCGTCGTTAAATACTTCAACGGGGGGCCTCCCTGCGTGTCTTCGAAATCGTTCCTACTCTTACATACACCTTTGAAACCCGCACCCTCCACGCCTATAACCACGTGCCTTTTAACGCGATTCTCCCGATCGGTGATTAACGGTATCCCCGATATCGTTCTAGCAGAGACGTTCTAGCGGAGAAGACATTCCTTTCTTACGAGAAAAGGCCGAATCATTCTAGGATACACTGTTATTTGTATCAAGATTGTGAAAATCGGCGAGATAGGAAAAGACGTAGTCGAGAAAGCAGGACCTCGTTTAAAATGGAAGCAAAGGGTAGGCGCGGATGCCGATAATAAACAAGGACGAGTAAAGGGGCGAGGCGAACGCCGAAAGGAGGAGCGAAATTCTTTAGAGGGAAAAAAAAAACGGCGGAGTAATTGCTGGAGAAACCGAGGAAGAGAGGGAAATGGAGGAGAGTAGCGAAAAGGGATCGTGGCTCCGTTGGTGGAAGGCAAAAAGCAGAAGTAAAAGGAGTCGACTGTGACGAGGCTAGCGGGGGAGAATGGGGGGAAAGATGGAATCGCAAGAAGCAAGGATGAGCGGAAAAAGAGAGGAGGACGGAAAACGAGAAAGAGAAAGGCGAGAGCGATGGAGGGTGCAAGGTGCAGGGTGCAGAGTGTACGCGGGCAGGGCCGAGTGTAACGAAGCTCCGACTTTTTAATTGGAATATATTCAGAAAGCGGAACGCCTTTTCATCGCGGGACTCGATGCACTGAATACGGCCTGAATCAACGCGGAATCAACCGCGCTTGCAACGAGCCTGCTGTGCACCTGCAAATCGGGCCGCGTCTCTGCATTTATACGTAACGGATGCATAGCAGCCGCATAAAATAACCCGCGAAAATGCGGATCCGGCACTCTTCTCCCGACCAACCTTCTCCACCTCTTCTCCTGTTTTTTTACCACGGCTCGCCGATATCCGCCAACGTATAATCACCCTGAAAATACGATAAGCGCGACACGATCGCCTCCTGGTCTACTCCTTCTATCCGAATTGCTTTTCACTCCCGAATGTCAAAAATTGCCTCTTTTTCCAATATCGTTCCTCGAGAAACTTCCAGGCTCGAAGATTTTACAAAGTGACAGCTAGACTGTTTCTTAAGCAGAGGCTATCGATGTAACTTCTCTAGATTCAAGTAGATTTTCAAAGCAGCATCCTATCGTTATTTAATACGCCGATAGTCGTTCGCGTTGCATGACAAGAGCAAGCTAGTCGAACACGATGCAACCGTGCGTCGCTTTCGCTGGATTTATTCCAGCGGAGGGGTCGCAACACCTATTCGCCGTGTAAAGGTAGAGGCTATGGCAGCTTCAATTTAATGGGCTGTTTGCTTGCAAATTGTGGTATTGCTAAAGGGCAACAAACAATTCACAACTCGTTTTAACTACCGCATTTCAATTCCAAGAAGCCTCAAGTCCCTCTGGCAAGTGTTACATTTACATAATTGTCTCTTGCTCCGTTTCCCGTTCGTAAAACCGCGCGTCTTTACCCTCCACGACGCTTATTTCTCTCATCAACTCCTTATACATATTTGCTATACACCTTTTCAACAATTTAGTACCTGTAAAAATGTCGCTCTCTTAATATTTCTAGCAATTTTTTCCGTCAATTTAAGAGCAACGAAAATTCTAATCTTTATTATTTGAAAATAGTATATTTTTATTCGTTGTTAATTTCGATTATATCGATATATAAAATAACATAGCATTTATTTTTCTTTCGTATTTCAAAAAAAGAAATGCCCCGGGTGAGGATCGAACTCACGACCTTAAGATTATGAGACTTACGCGCTGCCTACTGCGCTACCGAGGCTTCGAAAGGCTAAGTTTACTTAACATATTTTTCCGACATATTTTTAATCGCATTAAGATTATGTTAAATACGCTAATACTATAAATTTATATTCTTAACGTTGTGTACTCATCGGTATTATATATGTAAAGGGAATGTAAAATTATAAATGTAAATGTCCAATATATATGACATGTACGTATTTCAAATATCAGAATACGATTCATGACAATTTGATCAAGATGTCGCCACATAATGGATATTAGGATTTAGGGTCTTTAAACTAGAGCTTTTTAATATTGGTATTGATACAATCGTTAAATTCTAGAGTACGGAAGGATTCTGAATGTAAACTGTCAAAACAGTTTTTGTGAGATCTCTTTTTCAAGAACTTCTAAATCAACGCAGGGGTAAGACAATATAGGGTAATATGACAGACACTGAAAGTTTACGAGAAGCAATTGCACAATACGAACAACAGGTATGAATTACTATTTCATCGACGTTGTACAAGGAAATCGTATAACCTTTCGAATAACTCGTATACCTGCTTCATTTTTTAATTAATGGAGTACGCTTAATTTTTCTGTTCTAAATATCGTTTTGCCATACCAGCTAGCTCAAGTTCAAGCGACTTTGTCCGTGACTACGCAAGAAGCGGATAGGGAGAATTTATTAAGTTTACAATCGGACATACAAGAGCTTATTGCTTTAACAAAAAAAAGTTTACAAGGTGTTGAAACTTCTAGCGAAGATTTGGACGACGACGACGATGATGATGATATTGACGATATTGATGATATGGACGATCCATTGGAAAAAGAATATGCCTTATTCAAGGTGATTTTTCTTTCAACAAGCAAATTGTTAAAGAAAAGAAAAAGATAGAAACATAAAAGATCCAGCAAAGTAATATTTCGTTCTATATAAATTCATTAGGCAGAACTGGAGAAAACTTCCAATGAATCTCGGAGTAAAGAGCCGGATAAACAAGATGACGGAGCTTCAAATAACATAGAAGTCAGTATGCAAGTATTCTGTATGGCATAGAAATGACACAATTATACGGTGGAAGTTCATCTTGTAGGATGAGTTGAGGCAGCTTGAAGGCATGAAATGTCGAGCTCCCCATGGTAGCAGTTGGGGTGGCATTGGTTATCATAATGCTATGATATGTTCTGTTTATCAGAATGACAGCACAGAAATAAAAAATATGCAAGATATAAAGGTAAGAAAAGAATTAGATAGAAAATCACAATTACGTCTAAGTTAATTGCTAATTCCAATGTATCCTTCTAACAAAGTCAGCAGGGAACAGATAACTTCCTTTATCCACATCCATATTATGTAATTCTAAGGATTTATGTATATGCTATTATCTAGGTCAGGGTATTTTTTCTAAATCCAACGCATAAAGAAATGCTTCCGTGTCCTTATTATTTGGATGGGAAATGTAAATTTTCTGACGAAGATTGTAGATTTTCGCATGGAGAATTGGTGCCATTATCTAGTATACAAGAATATAGGTAAATGAATCTGTTGATATTCGATAGCGACGTACAAAGATCAACAGCATGATATTTATTTGCAGAGAACCAGACTTTCAAAGTATAAAGATGGGTAGTAGGGTATTAGCAAAGCAAAAGAATCAATTATGGCACAGGTGCATCGTGTTAAAAATGCCAGAAAAAGAAGGAGATGTTTTCAGAATTAAGTTTGAAGCAAACGGTAATATCGTAGAAGTTTTCTTACAAGATCTTTTACCGCTTGGTACGTATCTTGCAAAGTAATTGTATATTCGAATTTTATTCTTTCGCATTTATTTCACTTTATTGTTACAGATGATGCTGATTTGGAAATGTCAGATACGTCTGAAGACAGCGACGGTGAAAGTGACTCGACAGAGTATCCTAAAGAAGAAACAGTTCATAAATCTCTTCTCACGGTCGAAAGCAACATGCCGTTAGGAAATTGGGAGAAACATACGCGCGGGATAGGTAGCAAATTAATGGCTCAAATGGGATATGTATTGGGCACTGGTCTTGGAAAGTATTCAGATGGCAGAATAGAACCAGTTGAAGCAACGGTACTGCCAGCTGGTAAATCTTTAGGTATGTATATTTTGTATCATTGTTTCTATATATAAATGCTTTGTATATGAAAAAAATGTGGTTTTAGATCATTGTATGGAATTGCGAGAAAATGCCGGAGGGGATGAAAATTTATTTTCCGTAGAACGTAGAATGCGAAAGCAACAACAGAAGTTGGAACAGCAAAGACAAAAACAGTATCAGAGGGAAAAGGAACGAGAAGAAAACAATGTGTTTAATTTTATAAATGCAACCTTGGGTGATAAACGTACGTCTAAGAAAATTTTACTAAATTCGCTAGATATTATCTCTACCATTTATTATTTATTATTTAGTATATATTATCTCTAAATAATTTTTTGCAGCTAAATCGGACGCAAGAAATATTTCAAAAGGTAAAAGTAGCCTTAAAACAGAATCAAATCGACAACTAAATGTAGCAAGTTTCCAAATTGGAGAAAATATTTTAAGACTGGAAAGGGAATCGGCAAAATTGAAAGAATCATTGTCAAGGCATACAAAAGGAAGTGTTCATTATAATAATATTGTAATGAAGTATAATGAGAAACAAAAGGAACTTGTTGGTTTAAGAGCATCTGAAAAAAGTATCGCTGCTGAACAAGATCAACGAAAGAACAGAGCTAAATTATCAATATTTTGATGTACATATGTTTACAATTTTAACTTTCTACAAGAAATTAGCTTATGTATTGTATGTATTAATTATTATGTGTAAAAAAAAATATAAATAAATAAAACTTATAATATAACACTAATTAATAATTTTTACGTATCGTATACGATCAAGTTTATATCTCGGTAGTAATAGTTATATGATTCATTTAGTATACCATTCTATATAAGTTTAGCATACCAGTTTATACTTTATTTTGCTTGTCTGTCAATAGATTGCCTTGTCTATTGACGCGGGTACTCCAACATGGCCACATCCAGTGACAAGTACGACATTTTTCAATTATTAAGATAGCTACCGTGTTCTAATGATACTCGTGTTAATTAAAAGTTTCCAGTTTTTATAAATATGGAGTAAAATTGATATTATTCACAGGATCGAAAATTGTGAGGTATGTGGTGGAAATAAAGCAAAGTACACGTGTCCAAAATGTGAGGTTAGAACTTGTTGTCTTCAGTGTGTAAATATTCATAAAAAAGAACTGGAATGTGACGGTATTCGAGACAAAACAAAATTTATACCGTTAAAATCATTCACAGATTTGGATATTTTAAGTGGTAAGCTGTGTGAATTACATAAATATGTATTGTAATTCTTTTAAAATAATTATTTTACAGATTATAGGCTTCTTGAAGAAGTTGGTAGAACAGTTGAACAACTGAAAAGAAATCCATTAAAAAAATGTACACGTCAACTTAATCTACCAATGGTTTGTTAAATTATTTATCTTATTTCTTCCACGACATGACATGTGATGCTTATATTACAACTGTTACCTTTATAGCATCTGAATAAACTAAAAAGAGCTACATTTAAGAGGAATGTTAATTTGCAACTCATGCCACAACATTTTAGTAGACACAAAGATAATACGACATATTTAAATTGGAAAACTGGTGAATTATATTGGAGAATAGAATGGATTTTTCCTCAAGCAGACTGCACAAAATGGGTCACAGAAAGGTAGAATAATTCCTCTTTTTACATTGATACAATATGTATATTATAGTTAATTTCACTGATAATAATAGTATTGTAATAATTATAGGGCTCTAGAATCCACAAGATTATCAATGCTTATAGAAGAGATCTTAGATCCCACTAAATCTGTAGAAAATAAAAATGATATAGAGGAATTAAATTTAAGAAAACTTTTAAATGCGAGACTACAATTTTATCAGGCTGCAGGTTTATCTGGAATAAAAGTCCTTTTAAAGGCAGAAAAAGTTGTAAAATCAGACTTAAAGTAAGTACACTTAATTCTGTATTCTGAAATTCAAATAAAATGCAAGTAACTAAATTGCGTTTTATTACTACAAAATATCTAGGTTTTATGAATTGGATATTAGGCTTTCTTTAAAGGAAAATTTAGAAAATAAAACCATAATTGAATTTCCAACAATATATATAATTCTAAATGATCATTCACATATGTATGAAATTATAGATACTGGTATGTATTTTATGCATAATTCTTATTGTTTTTAAGCTTACAATCAATTTCAGGATATATTAAATAATATTTCAGACGACGAAGATACAAATGCTTCAAAATATAAAGCTAATAATCACAATGCATCAAGGAGGAGGAAAAGAACATACAACAGTCAGACAAATGTGAAGAAAAAAACAAATCCGACTGTAAATTATTTTTTTAATTGTGAATTCTCAGAATCTGACGAGGAAAAATCAAATGATGATCGATAAAACAAGTGTTTATCAAATTTTGATATACCCGTTTATGATGAATTAATTAGAATGTAAGAATAATAGGACACACGATATTTTGTACGCGTAAAAAGTTTTTCAAGTAAATTACGGTGATTTTCCTCGCGTGAATTTAGGTGGATGTACAAATTCAATTTCTTTTTTATTGTAAGTACGATATTTCAATAAACTGATTCAACTGAATCACGTATAAATAGAACAATATTAATGAAAGTTAAATTCTATTGTTACACCTTCGTTGATTCCCCATCCAGAAAAGTAAATATATAAACATTTATGTTCCAGAGAATAATACAATCACAAGAATAAATAAAACTAATTTGTTTTTACTGTAAATTATGTAAAATAATGTCTAAATGATAAAATACAGCTTTAAATATGAATGTAATATTGATTTCCTTGCCTTATAAATAAAGTAATAAGAATAAAATAATTTTTAATATAACAATAATCACTATACATATTGTCTTATTTGTTAGAGGATATCTTTTACTACCCGAAGTAAAGATGGTCATACATTGTCTTAATTATGTAGAAAATCATTATATTTACTGTATGACAATATATGAAACAATGTCTTGAATGGTATGGGTATCATTATATTCCGTGCGACTAGCTTTTGCCTGAATACAACATATGTACATTGTTTCCAATTTCAGGTGAATTTAAAATTTAGATACATTATGTGGAAAAGTAAATTCACAAAAAAAAAAAGAGAGAAAAATACTTGCTAATTTTGGAAAAATAATATGATGAAAAACATTAATTGTCTTTACATAATCGTAACCAACTTTTCAAATAGATTGAAAAACTAAAGAATAAAAAAGTATAGCAGGAAGACCAAAAACGCAACAAGTCCAGCCACAGCTTTTACATACATGGACTTGCTATTTAAATGAGTTGCATCCTTTTTATATTTTTGTGACAACATAGTCAAATTTTGTGTTTTAGTGTCTAACTCTGTAAGATAAATGATAATTGAGTAAAAAGTATTCAAATAAGAAATTTTGTTTAAATATTTATTATTATACTATTACCTGAAAGAACTGTACCCCTCTGCAAGACATCATCTATATTTTGGACCATAATTCTTTGCACATCCTGTAGTTGGCTATTGAGTGCATTCATATTTCTTCTTGATCTACCATCCAAAAAAACTTTCTTTGCTTTTTGGATATATGTATCTAAGAAAATAAACATTATATTGAAAACAAGCATTGTATGAAAGTACTACACAAATTAGATTACATAAAAGAAAAGGAAAAATACATACTGAATTCAATAAAACTGTAAGGCCTAGTAACTGTATTGACATGTTTACCATATAATGAATGAAATTCTTGCGCTATATCTTCAAGATAATTATATACGGCCCTTTTACTGTAGTTTTTTTCACACAATACCAAATAACATACTTCATTTTCAATTAAATAACTGCAAATGGAAATAACTGATAATTTAGCATTACATAATTTATCAATTACAACATGAAAAAACTTACTGGAATAAATATGGACCTGTTTCTATGGTACATCTAGCTGGGGACTGTGGTTCTAATCTTTTAAATAACATTTTCGCCTGATTCTGATATTCTAAAATTCTTCTCTCGCTCTACAAACAATTATAAATTATTAATTATTTGTAACTAATCAATAAATAAAAATCTTACATTTTAATAAGTAAAATTAATATATTTTTACATATTATTGTAAATAATTATGTATGAATTAATTAAAAGTCATATAGTTATATAGAAAAAAGTCATGTAAAAAGATGGAACTCATATAATAATAATAATTTTCAAATTCAATCATAAATTGACGTTTCATCGTAGCAGATTTCTAACCTGTTCATCTTCTTGCATCGTGGCTGCCAGTGGCAAACCATCTGCTATCCTCGCAATCATTGTTAATAACACCATTTTGATTAAAATCAATTACTCTTGTCACCGAAAATATAGAAAAAACAATGAAATCTTTGCAAAATAATCGTCTCTTCACCACCTGCGATCCATTTACGCAAAACTGGCCACCGTGTGACCGATTCATCAAATGTCCACTCCTGGCATACCACGTCACGTTGGCAGTCACTGTGGGACACTCCGAGGCTTCCATTGAACACATTGCAACTGTGGTTTCCCTCTTTATTAATCGCTTTCACATTCTACGACTAATATAATTACCAAACTTGAAATGCTAGAATATATCTAATTTTATATATTAAAAATAAAAAGTTATAATACAGTAAATAAAATAGACACAAATAGATGTATCTACTTGTGAAATATCTAGTTTAGATTTAGATGAGAATATCTCATCGCTCACTCATATTTTGAAACTTTGTTATAAATCTATAAGAGTTATTATTTTGAGGTTTTATTGTCAAATTATTATGTAAAAATCTGTCCAGTTTTAGTATTTTTCTGTTTTTGAAAAAATTTTAAATCTCATTACAATGCCATCTAACGAGATTTCATTGGAGATCATTTTGACGTTTGAGAACAACGCGTCCGCGCTGTGCGCGTCTATGGTTCTGCTCGCGTGGAAAGACAACGAGAAAAATTCGTGACGTGCTTAACCCACATCTTCCTCATAATATTCGTAAAATGTCCGCCTTTTTGTGACTTTTCTTTCTGATCTCGTAAAAATTTCATTTGCCTCGATAAACGATCGAATTTGCTAAACGTAACGATTCGAATGTTTTGTGGGAGAAAATAATGCTTATACTCGCGTATGGACACCAGTGCCAGACACGATAGCTAGGTGAGTGAACGTACGAGAGGTCCCTGAACGCTAACGTTGGATATCACAGCTGGTATCTCAACTTTCGGCACGACGTTCTCAATTCCACGCCTTTTAACTTTCTCCTATCTGCCAATCGTGATATTTACGCACAAAAACTGCTCTCTCACGATTTTTGTTACATAATTATAGTAATTTTGAGTTTTGTGGTGGGAAAATTTCAAGAAATTTTCTAGCTAGGATTGGCTATCGTCAGAAAGAGTATTAACGGATTTTCTATCCCTGTGTAAATTTTGATCTCAATTTATTTTTATTTTACGAAATATTACTTTATAAGCAGAAAGAATCATTAAAGATTTGAAAAATAATTTCTAGTGACCTATATATGTTTTTTATGGTATGTGAAAGTGTATTCTGTTGGTGTATTAATAATTTTTAAAGTTATATTTTGAATGTTTGTTAAAGAATGTCAGGTACTCCTAAATGTTTATATAAGATACGTAATTTTGTAAGATAACAATAAAATTCTTATTCATAATGCAATATGTAAATTTTTCGTCTTGTAGGTTTTATATAAATAAGAAACAAGTGTTACTGTCTTGGAGGCAGTATGAGTGTGAGTAACATGTTAAAAAATGTTGTACGAAATGTAAAAAAATTTCACTTGTATATTAATATCTAAAACATATTTGTAGAATCCTTATAGAGCCAGACCAACTAGGTCTAGAATAAATCACAGCTTAGGCTATGGAACTCATAATCAAAATATATGGAATCCAATGTCTAGAGTACCACCTGAAGTATCGTCAAATGATTCTGTTCAACATCAACCACCACTTCTGAATCAGCCAAAACAGTCAAACGATCCTTGGAATAATTCATGGAATTGGGATTTTGACAAACAGGCAGATAATCAACAACAGCAACCGCTACAGTCAGAACAACAGCAACAGCATTATGTACCTTCTTATGCCAATCAAGGGCAGTTGATACCTAATTCCATTCAAGATCATTATTATCAAAGTGTTAACGGTAATAAGAATGATCTGCTCAATCAGAATTTGACATCAGACAGAAATATACCAGGGACAGTTGCTAATAGGCCACCAATTCCTAATCATACAGACTCTTTCACGTCTTATTCAAATTATAATCGATATCAGCAATATCCACCACCACCACCACCTCGAACAAATTCTATTAAATCTGGATCTATGAATTTCGATCAACCACAATGGGCAGGTGATCAACAATCTCAAAATGTTTCATATTTACAAAAGTCAGGTGTACAAAATCAAAAAGAGCAAGCATCACGTCCTACTTTAGTTGGTAGCAATTATAATTGGATGAAGTCTAATCAAACAAATGTAATGACCCCACAAAATTGGCAAAAACCAGCTGCTGTATCAGGACATTGGCAGGATCCAAAAATGGACAAAGAGGCACAAAATTTTGATGATATAGGTAATCAATATACACCACCAATACAACAAACTAGATCAAGCCAGCACCTTCTACCTTCTACTGAAAATAAAGAATATTCTATAAATGATACGAATGATGCAAATAATTGGTCCAATCAAGTTCATATGTCTTCACAATGGAATGCTCAGAACCGCGAATCTGCAATACCTAATCAAAGTCAGCAAGTAACACAAGCTTACAATGCTAATGATGAATTTAATTCTTGGCCTCAAAAAAATACTGAAGTCTCACAATCTTGGAAAAAGACCAATGACAATAATGCAACTCAGTGGTTACATGAACAACAGGAAAATAATAATTTAATAGAAGAAAGTGTTAAACAGGAAGTCACTGGTGCAGTTGCTACAAATGATTGGCAACAAAATCGTACAATACCATCTCATCATATTCATTCTAATATTATTCCAGCAGTAGATCCAAATATAGAACATGAAGAAAGAAAACGGTCTGCTCCTTCATTAATTTCAAGTTCTGTCAGCTCTAAAGATTCTAATACACAGATAAAAACAAATATTGCTAAATCATATCCATCCGACTCCCGGCTTAATATGTCTGCTACTCCTGAAACTATATCAACTGTTGCAAGTTCTGAAAATATTTCTGTGCAAGAGAACAATGATTTTAATTTAGCAAATGATGCAACAGAACGGGGTAAAAGTAATTCAACTGAAGAGTTGCCTATAAAATTAGAACAGTTAAATCTTGGTACTAAAGTAAATAAAAATGTTGAAAGTCAAAATGAGTTGAAGGAAGCACAATCTGTTAATCCTCAAAATGCGATTTCCAATAATGGTGTTACACCTGATAATATATCTGGATTGCCTTTAGAATGTGCTGTACTCGGTACAGAAAATGCTCATTCCAATGATAATCAAAATCTTATTAGTCAAGATCATACAGCGCTTAATCCGTATCAAATGTCAAACATTAAGTCTTCAGACAATATAGCACAAAGTGGATATGATCAATGGTATAGCCAAGATACATTGCCACTTTCCTCAGAAAATACATTGTATTCGAAAGATAATGTTCGTCCACCAAAAGAATGGAGTATAGAACAAAATGTAGAGAACTATGAAAATATCCAACAGCCTTCAGAATTTATAAATTTAGAAGTAGTCACGCCATCATTACAAGAACGAGATATATATGGCTCAAGAGATTCTATAAATAAGGAAACTTTAGATAATGATCCTAAACCAGTTCCAAATTCTGCCAAGGAGGTAGCCAGTACACGTGATTTTAGACAAGAAATAAGTAATATTGAAGTACCCTCTGTACAGCAGTCCACACGATCTCATTCCCTTCTTCAGGCAGAACAGGTAAAAGAAATGGGTCAACATTTTTTGTGCAGTTAAAATAAGTAAAATTATTTTACAGGTGCCAGATAATTACGAGTTCGCATCAAACGATAGAAATACTTTTCTGGAAACCGGAGAATTAACCGATTCTCATCAAGAACATGAACCGAGTCCACCAAGTCAAGATGATGAAAATGACGAAGTGCCTAATGACATTCCCTTTTTACGCGAAGTACCGGGGCAATCAAGTTCCATAGATCCACGTAGAAATGATCCAACCGGGCAAGAACAATATGTTCAGACTGGTCAAAGATTGTCTGATCCAAGAAGAAATGATCCGTCTGGTCAAGAGCAAGGTCTTCAGTTAAGGAATATGTCTGAAAGATCAGAAAGGCGCGATGTTCCTCCTGGACAAGAAAGAAATGTTCCTTTACTCTCACGATCAGATTCCGACACGATGGAACGGCGGAACGATCCATCTGGCAGAGAACGGTCTCTGCCTCCGCAACAATCACGAAATGATCCATCTGGAGAAGAAAGATATCAGTCACAACCCCAAATTATGTTAGAACCAAGTGAGACACGGGAAATACCTGGAAGAGGTAATGAATCTGAAGATCCTGTTCAGCAGACTGAAGAAAACCTTAGACAAATACCGGGCGGTGCATCTTCCAACGAAGTTACTCAGTCACCGGATGACAGATCTAATGGAAGAGTAGTTACAGGCTCTCAAGAAGGTCCTGTTATAGGCTGTGAGAGAAGGCTTTATATCTATGTAAATTTAATATTCTTGTATGTACTTATTATTAAATTTTTTTATCTCATTTCAGCTGCAATACAGGATCAGACCAGTGACTCAAGAAACAAACGCGAGGAAGCTGTTGGCGCATCAATACGCGAAAGTCAAGGAATTCCTAGTGCATCGAATCGTAGAGATTCGTATGAAGATGAGGATGATGAAGGAGGATCCGGAAATAGTAGAGATGATAGCAGAGAAAGACGGCGTGACAGTAGCTCGGAACGCCGAAGATACGAATACGAACGAAAAAGCGCGTAGTTAGTAGATATATAATAACTAAACTTTGGAAAAATTCATAAGTTATTTAAAGCTTAAGATTTTACCTTAACTTGCAGTTACGATCGTGAGCGGGAATATGATGATGATTATTATTACGATCGCCGTCGTGGAGGAGAAAACGATCGAACATATAATACTCGCGATGAATTCGATCGTCGAGAAATTCCTTATCGAGAAGATGATCGCAAGCATCATAGTCGAGACGATCTAGATAGGCATTCAAGAGAAGAGGTTGATAGAAGAGGCAGACCTAAAGAAGATCTAGATGATAGAGACATTAGAAGAAGACCTGACGATCGCAGAAAAGATAGGGTTGATGATGGAATACGACGCAGGGAAAGAGATATTAGAGACTATGATTTACGATATTCTAGAGATCGCGATTATCTTGACCGTGACAGAAGAAGAGACGATAGACGACCAAGACGATACGATGATTACGATATAAGAGATCCATATAGGAGAGAATATTATGACGATCCTTATAGTAGAGGGTACATATCTTTTTAGCACGCATTTGATATTTTAACATGATATTTTGTAGATATATAATATCATTTCTTTCGGATTTTAGATCCAGACCATCCAGTAGATCCTCCTATAATGATAGAGATCGAGAGTATTACATGCGATCGAGAGATCCGTATTATCCTTATAATGGTATATACACACACATACATACATACATATATATATATTCCTTGTTTCAAAAAATAAAATAGATTATTTTGTGTTGAAGGATATCCTGGATACGATTATGGTGTTCATTATGCCAGTAACTATTATGCATACATTGAAAATTTGCGACGTACAAATCCTGCTGCTTATTCGGAATGGTATCATAAATATTATGCTAATCAACATCAACAACAACACATTTCTCGTGGTGTTGTTAATTATCCTGAAGACAGAGCAAGTGTCCATTCTGGACGCAGTTCTTGCGACGAAAGGTAAGTGTTAGAGGAGTTAAAGCAAGTATTGGATGAATATTTTGGTTCTATTTTCCTATAGACTTTATAACATTCATTATGTGTTAGATTTTTTACAAATTCAAGTGCATGCTTCTACTCGCCAAACAAAGCATTATATGTTCCGTATTTCGGGTATCCCGGATGGACTAGGAGTCCACAACGAAGACAGAATTCAAGTTATCAAAATTTAAATAGGTGAGACCGGGAGAATTCTCTCGGTTCAAGATTTGCTCGAAATATTGAAAATATCAAATTTTCTGTCATTGAGAGTAATTTAGTTAAAATATTTTCCTGCCATTTAAAGTATCTTTCTTTAAGTAGATAATTAGAATTCCTCACTAGAGTTAGTATTTATTAAAAGTTAAGATATATTAAAATATTTATATATACTTGTAGGTCTTATTAGAAACAATCTGTCTTCCTTTCTTGTAGTTGTCCTGCTCGACGATCCGTTATATTATTGCTGGTTTCAATTCAGGTGCGACAATAAAAATTATATTTTTCAGAACAACTGGTGATAAACGAACTTTAGCTGATATATCTATGCTTGAAGATTCAACAACTACCTCTGCACGTATGACACCAACTAAGTTCTCTATTTCACATGTATATGGTATGATTTCAAGTGTCATAATTTATTTATCAAAATTCACTGTAAGAAAATTTATAAAAATATTTTACTTTCAGGATGTTTCTCTATTGGATCATTGATACATGTGCATCCAGCTTATCCATCTGATGGTGAAAGAGCCAAAGTAGACATTTTTAGATTGGACAATCTACTTTCACATGATCCAGTAGCACGCGATTTACGTGCCTATCCTGGTCCCCTAATTAAGCAAGTGTAATCAGTATACCTATAATCTAAGCATGCGTATTCTCATTTAAGTGCGTGGAACATTTCATTTTATTTTTACAAAGAATAAAATTTCATGCTGTATTGTTTTTGGTAATGTATGTAGTACATATGCATGCTTGGACATTAATTATTATTTTATTTAATTTTACATTTGTAACATTTTGTAAATAATTCCCCGCTTATTTATATTATTTGTAATACCATATCTCGCTTTTTTATATAGGGGTGTGACTCATAAAAAGACCATTATCGAATATTGTGAGAATAAAATTAAAAGGGCAGCGTCAAACGAAGAGATGGTTGATCGTGCTTCATACATACTTTTATATGAACTAATGATTATGTTGATTCAACAAAATGGAGTAAGATATATTTTTTGTACATACATACAATTTACTTTTTTTATCTGATCGTACGCGTGTTTTCCAGAATGTTGTCGGCGTTGATATAGCAGCATTGTTACTCAGAAATAAAGATGCATATCCTTACGATGTAAATAAGCAAAAGTCGCAGGATTCAGGAAGAAGAGAATCGATAATATCTCAAAGATCGGGAGCCTCAGTTGGAGATAGTGTTCAAGGCAGTCAAGATGGTGCAACGACATCCGAAAAAGTCGAAAGTAAGCCACGGAAAAGCACTGAACAAATGACAGACGAATTTAGAAATACGTTACTTTATGGATTAGTCCAAGAAGCATTAGGTAAATATATATTTATGTCCTTTATGAGATTAAACGCGTACATGATATTTATTTGTTTTAAATTTTATTATTTTTAATATACAGAATATGCAATGAACGAAGGTCTTTGGGGGCATGCACTCTTCTTAGCTAGCAAATTGGATAAACGTACGCATGCATCTGTAATGACACGTTTTGCTAATAGTTTACCGTATCACGATCCATTGCAAACTTTATATCAACTTCATTCTGGCCGTGTGCCAGCTGTTGTTACTGGTATATCGGATCCTCGATGGGATGACTGGAGACCTCATTTAGCAATGATTATATCCAACACATCTGCTAATCCAGAAATTAATCGTCGTTCAATTACAACTCTCGGTGATACACTTTCTGCACGAGGAGATATTTATGCAGCGCATTTCTGTTACGTACTTGCACAAGTTGATTTTGGTACCTATGGAGCAAGTAATATAAAACTTGTACTGATCGGTGCAAACCATCAGAAAGCATACAATGTATTTTTCTCAACGGAAGCCGTTATGCTCACGGAAATATACGAATATGCCAGAAATCTTAGTGAACCAGGTTTTACATTAGTAGATCTACAAACCTTTAAGTTCGACTTGGCAGTAAAAATGGTAGATCATGGATTAATAGAGAAAGCTTTACTATATATAGAACAAATTGCAGTAAACATTTTTAACGAGCCATCGAAGTACAAAAAGTCGTTTATTAATGCGGTGTATAATTTAGGAGACAGGATTAGGTATCATGATCCTGTCTATAAAGATTCTATCGATGAAGCTACAACTTTAACTTGGTTCAATAATCTAGCTGAAATCGTTGGTAAATGCCATGTAAGTTTAAATAGAAGATAAACATTAAAAGTATTATTTTATTTGAACTGTCTAATAAACGAGAATGTTACTTTATTACAGGAGGGAGAAATTACCGAAAATGAAGTTTGCGTTCCTCAAGCAAAACAAGAATCGTATAACAGTATACAAAATCAAGAAGTGCATGAGATGAAACAACAACAGCAGTGGAACACGATTCAACCCGAATACAGAGAAGGTCCAACGTCGATGATGGAAGCAGCCACGACTGATACACAGTCAGAATGGCAGCCATTATCTCTACCGTCGAATATACCGGATACATATGACCAAAGTATGCAGTATACGAGAAATAACGAAGAATCTTGTCAATATCAACAACCTCAACAGCAAGATTATTGGACTCAAGACTCTTATTATCAAAACAATTATGGAAGAAATGATAGTACCATCACAAATTGGCAACAATCGACATATTCTCCAGAACAAAGTGATATTGACAACTCTCAACAGCAAGAAAAATGGAACTATAAGGTAAATTAATTGTTCCAATTTATGGCATAATAATATGTGGTTTTCAGTATTATATTCGCTTATCCTGTATCATTTCACACATATTTCGTTACATATTTTGATAGTATAATTATTTTATGTTTATTATCCTTACTCACACATGTACATACTAATTAAGTTTTTCGTGTTTGATTCTTTCATAGAATAATATTTTTAAATCTTGCGACATTGTACGTACATTGTAGAAATAACATTTTTTTTCGTCTCTTTCTTTTTTAATGCTTGCATATGGACAGACGGAAAGAGAAGAACAAACACCTACCCTTGAAGTAAGTAATTATATGGTTACTGCGGATAGTAATCTCGATCCTGAGTGGTCATTGGATGACACCAATGTTAGCTCATTACGACGACGCAAAGTATTAACAGATTCGGATCGATGCGTTAGCCCTCATTCTTCCGATTTTAATATTCGTATTTATACGGGCATATCGTCAACTTCTAAACCAACTATTTTAGATGAAAAATCCACGAAATCGCGGAAAATGATAACATACCCAAAGATCACGGTAGCTTATCCGAGAATCTTACCAAATAATACAATTTACCCGAAAGACGTAAATAAAATAAAGAAATTAGATGGTAGGTACGTGAAGCCACCTTCTTCGCAGCCGCCTATATTCCTAAAATGTAAAGTTAAAAAGAAAATGGAAAATAACGAAGAGAAAAATTCTGGCCATGCAGATGAAAATAATTTGCATTTATCGGCCATTACTGATTTAGATATTCAATTTAGTAAGGTCAATTTTGAGTTTCCTTCTATGTTTAATTCTGGTTCAAGAAACAAGGCAATTATAGCTTCCGAAAGTATGAATCAAACTTTAAAGCAATATTGTAATTTTGAGGACAAAAGAGTTATGAGAATAGCTCCGCATATTCGAAGGAAAGATGTTATTTGTGATACAGTAGATGCATGGTCTTATTCGAATTCTTCGCAGAATTCCACCGAATTGTGTCGATATAAACCACTTATTTTTGGCGGTACGTACCCGATAGATTTACCAGTTAAACCAACAAGTGACCTTCGTTTGACAAAATTCAAAGATGTTCCTATGGAAAAGTCCATCCCTAAAACTTATGATATTGATGTTCCAACGGATTGTGAGTAGAAAATATATTAGGTTTCTCGATGTTAAAACCTCAATGTTACTGTACATTTGTAGTTATATCTGCAAGAAACATTAACTTACTTTCGTACGTCAGTTAGTTCTTCCGCTTATAAAATAACGTTTCCGGTGAATAATGTTTTATGTTATTAGAAGGCATGAATAACACGAATATTTGATACAAAGTAATTTGTTCTCGTTTTAGATATCATTTATGTATATAAATCTGTTGATATTAAATATGTAATAAAGTTTCCCATGTTACTGATTTTCCTGAATTTTTAAAAAATATCTCACATCGATTACAAATATGTAAGCAAAGTTTCTCACTATTTACTGTTATAGTTAGATACTCCTGTGAAGAGAAAAGAATGTATATATATATATATAAAGTATCAAATGCACAAATAACGCGTACTTACACTATTACAGTAAACAGTGATCAACTTTGCTGGGGCAACTTTGCGATGATGAATTGTATACTTTATTTCAGTCATCGCAACCGGCAATTTCGATGACACCGTCAACGAAAAAACAGTACGATCCATTGGAAGAATTGGATGCCCTCGAGACTCCGAAACCAGCCTCGAAACCTGCAGCTTCAGCTAAAAAAGCATCAGAAAAACCAGTCGAAAAGAAGCCTTCTAACAGCGGAGGTTCTTGGTTTGGCGGCCTCTTCAGCAAACTTGCTCCAAAACCAAGGAACCAGATGATTCTTCCAGATGACAGTAACCCGACGGTAAGATTTTCGAAACATTAAAGCCTTAATAGATCGTTAAAAAATTACGATAGCTGGTTTTATACTTTTCTGTCGGTTAAGGGCTCACGCGGGTACTTATGGTAATTATGACGTCTTTTATGCTGAAAGGGAGAAAGGCCAGTATAATTCAATGTTCGGTCACTTAATTAACAGCTAACGAATTATTGATATATTCTGGCTTAACATTCCGATTTTCGTGTCTAACAAAAAAATTATATAGTGAAATTATTTGAGCCCTGTAGTTTAGTTTTTTTTTTCCCCATATAAAAAAGATATTTGTGCCCCCTTTGTGTAAATAAAGAGGCGCGATAATATTTATTTATTTCGCTTTATCCCTTAAATAGATCGTTTGGGATCCGGTTGCTAAAAAATGGATGAATAAAGACGAAGACGGAGATAGTAATTCGGCTACAATAGCTCCCCCTCCGAAAGCTTCTGACATGGGATTTAGATCACCTGTGCCTGAACAAGCTTCTCAACCACCTTCGCAGGCAGATGACACCTCTGTGAACAAATTTAAATTACCCAGAGGTAGAAGTATGCGTGCTAATTATATAGATGTAATGAATCCAGGTGGTTCAAAAAATAACGCAGTACCTTCAAGTATACCAACCCCAGTAACATCTCCAATGGTACCTATGGCTACGTCATCACCTCAGCTATTCATCCCTGCTCCAGGTAAATTTTCTATAACTCGTCAAATCACGAGTTTATTTTGATTAATTACATCACTCTTCTTTCTTCTTTTTTTTTTTTTTTTTTTTTTTTTTTTTATAGTTAACGATCCAAGTGCTCCTGTAGACTTCTTAACTTCAACGGAAGCAACAGCAGCCGTACCTACGAACGTTCCTGAGAATACATCTCAAGGGGTAAGCTCTTTTTATAGCGAACAATAATCTTCGCGAACTTTCATACACATACAATGGCCTTTTGTCATCACAAACATATATTCAACATTAACAATACAGTTTCATGTGTATATCTACAATCTCAGATTCACTGTACACAACCTTTTTATTATCTTTTTGTCATGGCTGCAGTATGCTGGTATGCAGCTTTGTTGTACTTTAAACCTGTATCTGGAACTGTAATGTTAAAATGTTACTTTCTCTCCTTTACAGTTATATTCGTAATAACAATTTGTATGTACTCTACATTTCCCTTAGTTTTGTGCGTTGTCTGTTTATCCAAAAATACCAGTTTTCTTGTCTTTTAAATTAATCCTTATTTTCGTATGTACAGTATACTTATTCAAAAATTATATATGTTTTTTGTTATTTGAATTATTCAATGGGGAAACGGTATCAATTCCTAAATAGGTTTCTTTTTCCTACAAACGAAGAACAAACAAACTATTTCATCCATTTTGAAAATTATATGATTTTTGTATTATATTTTAACGTTCGTTATACTAGGTAGATTTTCCAAGATCACAATAGATATCCTCTTTCTCGCAAACCTGTGTTTAATCCACCTTTCTTTTTTTTGTTTCCTTTGCAAGCAGTCGGGGAGGCAGAATGATGTAGCCAAATAATAATTGTTGCTGATAGTAAGAACTATTTTATTAATTTTATACGCTGTTCTTTAGTATTGTATATGCATGGTTTGTAACGTTTATCTAGTAGCATGGATAACAGTGTAAATATTGTATGTATGCTCGATGCAACGAGTTTCAATTATTTGCAACATTATGGAATTTGTACAAATTGAGTTATAGCAAGGATGATTAAGAAGGTAGAAAGCAGAGCATACTGTTTAAAAAGCTACTTTTTAATACTTGTTTGTCCATTATCCTTCTTTTTGATATTTGCGTTCTTTGTAATGTTACACAACACTCCTTTAGAGTTTCTTTTCTTGCATGTACACAATTTCTTGGTAACAGGTGTACAAGGAAGGATTATTTAAGTCACAAGCTAACATATGGTACAGGATACTAAAATAACACAGTAGTATATTTACATTATAATTTTTAGCATGGATTATTTTTGCAATTAAAAGGTATATTTATCATAGAGAACATCACAATTTTATACATGACAATACTAGAGATTTGCAATACCGATTACACGCAATTCTGATATTTCATGGTCTCTTACGTCACGTAATTTTATTAAAAAGTAGTAAGTTTTGTTTTATGATAGAATAAAGTCGGTATTGCATCCTCGCAAACTTTGTTACCTAATCATAGCAATAGAATGAGAATTCGGTTAGTGAGACAAAATTGTTGTGTTGTATATGGCACACAGTTCTCTCGATGGAGCTCAACCAGCTCGTTATCGCGAGAGGTGCAGAGCTACACTATGAGGGATCCGCGTTTTCTCCCACAGAACAAGGTAATCCAGTGGCATTAGACATTTCTCATTCCAAAGGTGATATCACTTACAAATACTACTCAACAATACACGGTAGAAACTCTTACTTATTTATCACAGTGTCGTATTTTATAATGAATTCGTAATTGTGCAAAGTATTTATTTTTTATTTAGAATTGCCCTTACAAGTGAAATGATACCTAAGATTTTTCTTTTTACGAATAAATTTTCAATAGTTGAATTTGTTTTAACTAAAAAATTATTTCACATGTATAGGTCTGTTTGAAATATATTTTATATTTGCAATAGACTTAAGATAAGATATCGTTTCATATTTCACAGTCATATAGCTTTCTCCTTTAAATCAAGCTTAAATTCATTAAAGTCGAGCAATTTATTTTCATAAGATTTTTATGGCAAAGCTGTGGGAAAGCTTGGTGAAGGATGTATTTATGGTTTTGGTCTCGCAATGTATATGTTATACGTTAATTGCGAAGCTTATATTTTATGCTTTGTATCACATCAAACTGTTAGCTTCAAATTACGAACGTAACAAGGAAATGTGATCATTTAATTACTATTTTTCAATCTATTATATCGTTTTATGACAAAAGAATAATATAACAAATTTACAATGGCATAAGAAAAGTACAAAAGATTCAATTAATGTTACAAAATTACAAAATATATGTTATAGTTGTATATAATTTGAATCTGACGTTGTGATTTATTTTTCAAGAAAATGATGATCTTTAGGGACCAATGATGTACAACCCGAACGACATGAAGAATCGTTCAGTGAAGAGCATACAGCAGAGTCGGTACCCTCCACGATAAAATTCGCAACATCTTCGACACCACGCGTATTTCGCTGATGAATAACCTCGGAAGATTTTTCCTTTTATCAAGATCACGTTGTTCAAACGAATCGAAATTTTTGCAGATTACACAGGCAAACATACCTCAAATTACGTAAGCAAATAATAATAGACGCGTTATAAGTTTTAGTCAAGTACATGTGAATTTCCAATTTCGATTTTACAAGGATCAATTTACTTTCTCTAGAAATGAGATTTCTGGAGAGTATATTATACATGTATATGTATCTTAAGCATATAATTGCTTCTAAATAGTACCGTGAGCATCCGATGAATATCGCAATTTAATACAGAAAAACGTCTATGAAGCCGTTAATGTTAAGAGGGTTCACCTATTTCCGTTTATTAACTTGTATCTTGTAAAAGTTCTACGCATTGATCGTTCTTAGTTAGGTCTACACAGGGTACTTGTTTCGTAACATTAGTTTTTCTCACGGAATGTTTTCTAGATATCTCGTTGATATATGGTCACGCAAATCGTAGATATTTTTATTTTGTCAAATAGTTCTTACGATTCAATTCATTTGCAAGTATCGCTTATTAACAGTGTAGATATCAACACGAAAATAATATGCGTTGCTGTTGTTAAAGCGAATGGATTGAACGTTTTTATCGCGGTGTTTTAATGAGTTATATCGAAAATTCCAATAATAAAGTAGCTGTTAAGAAATGTATGTTATGTTGAATGAGATCGCGAATGTTGAGGAGAGTGTTAAGTTTGCGCTCGTAACTAAAATTCAGGTTTATGTTGTGCGTGAGTATAATCGTAGTGAGAATAATGTCGACCGTATCATCGACATTCTGGACGAAATTTGTTACAGTCTAGGAGCATGGTGATATACCACCGAATCTGATTTTATATGCTGGCAAAGGACAGTTATTACATAGAAAATGAAGCGGATATCAGTAATGTAAGAAATGTTAGAAATCTGAAAATTTTATGAACCTTATTGTTGGGTGATCTGTCACGCAGGTACTGTTATTAGTCATCAGGCTAGTATATCATTATACCAATTATTATATCAATAAGAAGCGTAACTGCCATCTATGTATCTATTTGAATTGAGAATAATCGACAAAATGTTCATTTCGAATTTTTGCCTTTCTTCGTAATCGTTCAATGCATTTCTTTCGACAAATTTTGTTTAAAAATTGTTTGATAGCTAATTTACGAATACTGGATATAATATTTTCTTTATAAGCAATCTTCTTCAATTTGGTACACGTCATTGTGCTTTGTTTTCGATATTCTAAGCGAGACTATACATTTAAAAATTCCGAATTTTGTCTTTCTTCATTGTACGATGTAACGAAACGATATTTATCACCTGACGGAATAACCACGAGTTATACTATAATTCTCTAACTTATTCATACTGATAGGTAAATGCTGACTCATAGATTGCAGCGTTCAAACGAACCATGCACGTTTTCTCTCTAGGAGAAGTGTATAGTTCGTTTGTTCCTGGTATGTATATAAAAACATTGGTGCTGTCAGAGCGTTTCAGTTTGTAATTATCAGATCCGTATGACATAAAGAGTTTAATCTGCTCAACTGGGAGAGAAAATATTTTATGGAACGAGCGAATACGCTTCTATACACAAGGATGTTATTTCGCGTTTTTCTTTTTACGAGCGTAATACGATTATTCCAAAAGTGTGTTTCTCTCGGTGATCGCTTTCGATGATATATATATATATATTACATATTATATTTTTCGCGAACATTACCGAGGGAAGTTCGTTCTGTTACATATGAGCCAAGCGATAGTGGCGAATTTGACAACCTGCCGAACGAAGGATAACATTCTCGCAATGTACAAACGTAGGATAAGTCTTATAGATCGGTTTCTCACTTAACGTCCAGCATTTTGTGATAGGAATACGATCGAAAGCAAGGACACATCGCGAATATTATCGAACGAGCGTATTCAAAATATAGCGCGCATCAATTGGTGGGGAAAAAAGAGAAGATAAAGAAGAAAGACATGACATTTTATTCCGTTAATGTCCGTAATTTCCATAAATCGGCCAGTCTCGATCGAGACTGTTCGAAGGAAGAAAGATCGAAAAATGCAAAGAGAATAGCTCCATTTCGTTTGTGTGAAATAATATTCTTTTTCCGCCATTAATCACAATTGGAGTGAAACTGGTTTTGTCGAGATTTGTAAAATATATTAGATTATTCGGTTTTATATTCGTGACACGGTAATGTGCTTTCAAGACATACATATACATTACGCATAAATTGTAGCATATTATTATGTGAAACGCGTCTTCGTGTATGTTACATGTATATACATATATATAGATATATAATGAAATTTATGATTTGTACATATAATAAACCTAAGTCTCTCTCTTTCTCTCTCTCTCTCTCTCTTCGGGAAATATAACAAATTCACACGTTGCTATGTTAAATAGAGCCATTTGTCGAACTGTTCTTCTCGCGTTCAAGTAAATCAAAGACTCATTATTACATTTTAGCTTGAAAGGCAACATCAAAATCAGAATAATTCTTCTTGTGAAAAATGGCATTAAGATGCAAAATATGTGTCTTGATTATGAAAAAAATGATTTTCTATCCGAAATTAATCTTAAATTGATTTCAACGAAATACCTCGGTTTTGTTGAGCAGGTTTATACATCTTGATTAAGTAAAGTTGAGATTTTGAGTATGTAAATTCGATCGATTTGTATCCCTTTGTCGATATGTCCGAACGCAGCCGAAGTGATATGTGTACTCGCAGTAAACTAATAAACGTCGAAAGAGGGTTTTAACACGAAACGTTAACGTTGAACAGAAGTATTAATTGAATTGTACGTAATATATGTATAGAATGGTTAATGAATGACGCGATTTCGGCTTAATGTAATATATTACGATATATCTTTAATGCACTTTATAATTCAAATGTCGATGTATGTTTATGGGAAATACGGATAACGAGAAATGTATACTGTATATTAATATTACTACTATCCCTATTATTATTACTGCTATTATAATAAAGAATGATATATGAAAGACAACGTACGAGTCTCGATATTTCGCAAATTTGTCTTTTTCATCGTAAATATGCATTTTCTACGACCATATTTCCATCGAAACGAAATTCTTAAATTTGAAGTACAGTTTCGATCTTAAATCGATTCCGCTTCGATAATTGTCACGTGTTCCGTGTACACTAGCAACTACTGTATACTACGTATTATTGTTTACTTACGATCCAAAATGTTGGTAAATATTTGATTCTACGTATATTAATTAAATAGGAGATTTTACTGAAAGAGATAATGTCAACGGTACGTGGTGCTTTAATAGTATTAGAAGGATGTGATAGGGCGGGAAAATCCACCCAGGCGAAGTTGTTGGTTAATGCGTTGAAACAACGTGGCATTCCGGTCGAACAACGAGCGTTTCCCGGTAATCGGATTTTTTAACAATTTCGTACAAATTTAAGCACATACTTATATCAGAGTAATTACCGATAGATTGATTTTCTTTCTCTATTTATTGTACATAACCTTGTCAAATGATAACTAAAATAATCAATATTTGCGATTACATATTGCTTTCAGATAGAACGACTGCCACTGGAGAAATAATAAATAATTATTTGAACAAGAAACTAAATTTTTCACTGGAAACAGCACACATGTTGTTTTCTGCAAATCGATGGGAATGCAAAGATGAAATTTTGAAATCTTTATATAGCGGTACTACTGTTGTTATAGATAGGTAAGTATCAAATTTTGTATCGATCTCGAAAGGACAATTTTCAAGTATAACATAAATTACAAATATCATTGCAGATACGCTGGTTCAGGTGCTGCTTATACAGCAGCTATGACCAATAGATGTTTAAATTGGTGCAAAGCACCTGACAGAGGATTACCTTCTCCGGATGTAGTTATATTCCTCAATGTTTCCAATGAAACTCAGTGTTCACGTAGCAATTGGGGAAGTGAGCGGTATGAAAATAACGAAATTCAGTCGCACGTTGCTTCTAACTATAAGAAAATAATGGACCAAACATGGTATATAATTAATGCGAATGACAATAAATCAAGCATACATTCTCAAATATTACAGAAAGTATTAGATATTATAGACAAAGTTAAAAATTTACCTATTGGTAGATTATACGAATCTATAGAATCTGGGAATTGACATTAATAATTTAAATATAATTCCAAATGCAACATAAGTTGTGTCAAAAATACCTCTCAAGCATAATAACTAGATGTAAAATATGCGTCCTCTCGTATGTCAGTTTTTTCATTTCCCATTCTAATTCTTCAATGATAAAAGCCTAGCTCTTCTAAGAAAATGATGAAAAAAATGCGAATGCGTTGTAAATGTTAATATTCGGAGTTGATATATGGTGTATCCATTGAATGAGAAAATGAATTTTGCACAATCGTACTTTCACATAAGAAAACTTTTTGTCCACCGATTTATATTTCTTAAAACTGTATAAACAAATATTATCGAAATCATATTTATTTCTGTGGAGTAGGTAATCAAATTTATATATACAAATAAATTTATACAATGAAATTGATAGTAATTATACATCTGAAATACGTATGAAAGAAATAAAATAGGTTTATTTATTTTCGCTATGTAATATATAACAGTTATTTCACGAAAATTGACGATTCGTGGCCTTAGATGTAGTATTTTTTTGGTCTCGAAACAGTTAAAGAGATCTATTAAGCGTTTAAATGGCAGGCTGGTTGAAAGAGATAAATTATCATTTTGATATGGACAAGAAGTACATGCCATTTTTTCATACGTGTATTAATCGTTCTTATAAGTAACACTTTTAATTATTAATAACAAATAATACCAGTGAATATGGTATAAACTTCCATTTTGTATCGATCGAAGGTAGTAGCAGAAATTATAATAGAAGCACAGACGACAAGTATACATTATGTTCTATCAGTAACAGACATGCGATTAGTACGAGTTGCCACAGTTATACGGCAATGTATCATAAATCTCTGAACATCATCTACATATGTCGAATACTTGTATCAACTTCGATATCTGTTAATAGATTGCGAATTTCTATGCGAAATTCATATTTTTGAAAATATAGTTAAGTATTAAGAATATTATAGAAAGCACTATAACTCTGGATATTATATATTTTTTCATATTGCGCGCATTTTATCCAACTTTAATAGAGTATATCATTGTTATGACTTACCGTTTCAGATATCGAAAGCAATAACGATATTCAGAATGATTCTATTATAAATATTTTGTATAACCCGATTTAAACTAAAAAAACAATATTCCAAAAGAATATTTTTAAAAAGCTTAAAAATATTCTTCGTTACGTATAATTAAATAAAATTCTTTAAAAAAAAAATCGTCCTTCGTCTTGTTTCGATAGGCGTGGAAAAATAATTTATAAAATTTCTCTGCTTTGAAAATTTTTAGAGAAATTTTAACCCCTCGGAGAAATAAACGGACTTATGTTAAAAATACCTGATTCCACGATATTTTTATTACGCTGAGCACCGAAAGAATAATCCGTATCCGAAGAACCGAAAACGAAAGAGGTTTCGAACTGTTTAGACCAATTATGATTCGTTTTCAATTTCTTTTCCCTTGGTTCGCTCGTCTCAGAATCGTCCTCGGAATTGTCGGAAAGAGAGTTTCGTCGTTTCTGCTTCGTAAAATTCAAGATTTTCTGATGAACGGAAGGCAAGCTGCTCTCGTTGTTTGCGACTACGTTCGAACTTTGACTCCTGCTACGATTTTCCATGCGTAGTTGAGCCGTATCTTGGCCAATCATTTCAGATGTAACGTTACAATTGTTCGTAGAGGTAGACGGTTGATTAAATTTGTCCAAAATGCTAGATCGTACGATTCCTCGATTTCTACACTTGGACTTTGCGTCACCTTGTTCGTTGTTTAAGCGTCCAAATCGCGTCAGATTGTTTCTTATCACGTAACGTTCAGAGATCCTAATTGTTTCACGTTCAGTCGCATTGATATTACCGATTAGATCGTTGGTAGAGTTAGATTCGGTGGTTGAAATGGACGATAGAGTCGAAGCTTTGTCTACGACCGGTTGGAGAGACTCTCGTATCTCGTTCGCCTCTGTTTGAAACGTCCCATCTCCGAACGAACTCGAACGGATAACATTCGGGTATTTCGATACAAAGGTATTTTTAATATTCCTCTGCTCGGGTGCACATCGAGTGCCATTCCATTCCTTCGTAGAAAATTGTGTCTCGCTGTAAATTCTCTTTCGCGACTTTCTACGCCCGCTGCTCGCTTCCACTAGATTTTCCTTTATCGTGTTATACGTTATCGTCGCTATGCTCGCGTTATCGTTGACGCGACTCGTTGCCATAGAACAATCGTATTTTCTACATGTACGGTTCTTTACGTTTAGAGGCGTCGCTCGAAGATTCCGATCGGATTCGTTCGGTAGTTTTGGAACCGTCGCTTCCGAGATACCTTGCGGCATGTTTTTCAACGCAGAATCGACGGTATCGTTGTCGGTCTGTTTAACGTTTTTGCGGTTGGAAAGCTCGTAACAACGACATCGATGGTTTTTTTCGTACGTCGTCGGTTCGCTCGAGAGACCGTCGTCGAACGTCACGAATTTTTTGAACGAGATACCGACTTTCAAGCTGTCCCAGCAATCGCAATCGATCCGAAGAAAACAGTCGTCGGTCCTAAAGTGGGTCCTTTGAAAGCTGAATACTATCAGTTCCCGCGGTATTGACTCCCAAGCTTCGATCAGCGACGCCAGGATGTCGTCAAGATTCCATTTCATGGTATATCGCTTTAATCGCTCTGCGTACCTTTAACAACAAACGTTTCACCGTTGTCTGACAGGGAAGAAATTTAAGTAACATTCCCATCAAATTATAAGAAATTTTTGCCACCAGTGTAGTACATTTGGAGAACAGCGTCCGAAGTCGTTTAAAAATTACCGTCACGAGACTCACCTTTGCCTAAATACCATTTTAACGTAATGGAAAACGTCCCTCCGTAACGGTCGTAAAAATGCCGGGAAATGTTCGGGAAAGTAAACGAGTCGTACGTTGCTCGCTACGAAATCCTTCAGCGCGCGAGCTCTGCCTCGTCGTAGAAACAGCAAGATCTTTCGATTAGACTCGATCATACGATCGTTCACGTTCGACAGCCAACTTCTGAATAGCTGGTTCCCGATGCAAGAATCCTCGCTGTGATTGTAAACGTGCTCTTTCGCCGTTATCTTGGACGCATACGGTCCGCAGACGAAGAGCGGTAGTTTCGTCGTTCCCGAAGAATTACAGCTCATTAAAACCGTCACTCGGTTCCTCGACGAATCGGTCTCCCTTGGATCTTTGACGCCGTTGCACGGGATTCCCGAAGGCAGAACGTCCGAGTACATGGTCAGCTCGTCCGCGTGAAACAAATCCTCGTGCCTGTACTTGACTATCGTCGATCTCATCAGATCGATCCAGTCGCGGTAATCGGTGAACATCAGTCCCGGCTGACTTGTCAAATCGGTAGAGAAGCCGTACTCTTTCAAAAATGTAGTCAACCATCTGTCCGAGCACTTGAATCCTACACACGGTAACACCGAGAGAGGCAAAGTTTAATCGGCGGTCGACGTTAGCTGCATTTCCAACTGAAGCTACTCTATCGACTTCCTATGCGCTAAAATAAGAGAAAAAAAATATAAAAAATATTATCAGCGGGATTAAGTACCGTTCGAGCCACTTATCCTTGCCAGTTCCAGAGCCTTCTCTCGCAGTAGACGTCTGTCCAACGGACTATTCATCGCGTACTTCTTACAAGCCCATTCGAACAGTTGCTCCTTTACCGCCTTCATAGTGATCTTTTCGTTTATCTTGTTCGTGTTGGAAAATCTGTGTTGGAAAAGTATAAAGTATCGGCGATTTAATACGCCCGAGGGGTAAAGTTATTTCTCGAAGAGGATGGCTGCAGGATTCACTGATGATTTTCGATCGCCGATCGAACGTTGTTTCTCGTTCCTCGATTAGGCGACTACTCGGAATCAATTTCAGAGGGATGCGTCGATTGGAATTTCAAAGCTTCCGAGCGTGCTTCTTAATTGCTATCCTTGGCGTCTCGAGCGCAATTTTTCGAAGGGAAGCCTGTCGCGTTGGAAAAACCGATAGGCCTGGCGGGGGAATTCGATGCTCGCTAACGAATGCCAAAGCGCGGCAACAAGTTGCTGACGGCGTTGACGAAGAAAAAATACCGGCCCACTCTCGAAAGCAATTTTCCAGAGAAGCGGGGTAAAAGCAGCTTTTATTTCCATGGATATGCGCGGTGAGAAGCGTGCGTTGACCGTTCCATGAATATCGCTCATTTTGCACGCCGAGTTGGATTGCATTCCTCTAGGGCGTCGTTCCGACGAGACACTTTTCATCGTAAATTTTCATCTAATATCCTGCTTTATATTACCCTCTCCCTCTTTCTCTCTTCCTTCCTATTCCATTTTCCACCCTTGTAAAAAGTCAAACGGGGCTCTCGTTATTTCCACGTGGAAGCAACGCGATCTGTCCTGCGATCGATTAAAACGAATCAGTTGCGTTTAATCGGTTGGTCTTGTCATTTATTTGAACGACTCGATCACACGTTCGGAACGATTTTAAAAGGAATAATTTATCTCACGAACGATCTCCATTCGTCCGTAAGAGGAAACAGTATCGCGAAAATAACGATCCATCCGGAGCTGGAGGATCGGTCGCGAGCAAATCTGATTAATGGACGCTGACAATCCGACGATCATTAGCAGCGTTTCGATGGGACAGGCTCGCGTACCAACGTTATTCGAATCGATGGATCTCGACGGGTCGAAAATCGACGATGGATTTGTCGAAGAGCGTGATAAATTCTATCGGCTGTTGCATTCTTAATGGTCGACGATAAAGGACGACGAAAAAGTAAATAGAGTCGTCAACATTCTTGTATCGAACGATTATTTCCAACCAGATCGGCGGATAACGAATGACACGGAATGGCTGTGAAATAAACAGCCAGTTGTTTACAATGCGTTTGTACATCAGAGATATTGACACGACGGTTGTCATTTAGTCTGCAGCTTGGATTCGATGCGATTAGGTTGACAGTAGAGTGGCATTATCGTCATCTTCGCAGTTTCTAACGCTCGTTATTTCACCAAAGAAGAATCGATAAAACGCTCGTGATTTGTAGCACTTTGGTGGAAAAAAAAAAAGGATAAGAAACGCGACAGAGTTGCTCGATAGGAAGCTAAATCCACCGGAGCGGTTTGTTATTCCGCTTCAGCCGTTCAATGATTCATAATTTAACGACGACTGGAGAAACGACGGACGTTCTAATGGCCGTAAGTATACGTCCACTCGCGTTTGTTTGAATTAACGACTTTAATTCCGTTTTATCACGGCCGATTGAAGAGCCCGGTTTCGTTGTTATTTACGCGGTTGCTGGGAAACGTTCGACCGCCTGTCGCGTCACTAGGGATGACGGTGCCGCGCGATTTCTTTTTAAGTTTGGCCGCATCCTCCTCGAGGAACAGTTAGTTGGTTTTCGTGGCGACACGACAGGTAACTCGCGCTGCTTTCCGTTCTCCGTTTTCCACCGCGCGACCGATCTTTTTACTCGTCCAGAGCGTTCTATATCCCGAAGCATTCTCGATTCAAACGGACATCGTTGTCTCCGCGAACGAAGAACGAATTTCCATCGCTAATCTTTATTCTCGCGGTTAGATCGAACGTATTCGTCGAAGAAAGTATTCGTCGCGACGGAAGCGAGGTATTTTCTTAGTTAATTTATTCGTTCTTTCGTTCGTAAATCATTAATCCGTCGCTAGAGGAACTTTGATTTAACGACCGACGCAGTTTCATTCCGTTTCTCGTAATCGGTGCTTTTCGATGTTAAATCTCTTTTGCGAACGATCGCCGATACGCAGCGCGGCGAATAAACGGGAAAAGCGTATCGAACGCGGCTAACAAACAAATTATCGACGACCGGACAATAAATCAGAGGGGAAAACGTTTTTGTATACGCGATACGAGTTCACTGGATCGTTCGTACTCGCGCGTATCGAAATAACGCGCCTCCTGTGTTTTCCTTTTTCGCTATTTTCCGCTTTTGCTAATATTTCAAATCGACGATAGGCGCTTCGTACGGTGGAAACAGCGACTAACTGCTGGCTAGACCAAACTCGATTCGTTCGGAGATCGTAATCGACGACCCTTCGCCAATCTCTCGCGATATTTCGTTCGTCGTTCTCGCATCGTAAAATTGCACGCTGCGGCAAAGTTCGTAAAATATGCGGATAGGCTTCGAAGCCGGTATTTTTTCACAGAATTTCGTTTGACGGAACCCGCGTGGAGATAGCCCGCAGCTGGAGATTTCCGTGAGAAACAGCAACCACTCGATAACGAGGAAAATGAATTTTTCAAAGTTGGTGGGAAAAGAATTGACGCGTTACCCGAGGAGAGAGGTTCTTCCATCGTCGAAAATCCGGGTAAAGCCGTTCGACGTTGAAAGTACGCTGGCGGAAGTGACCGAGGCGAGAAAATGTCACGCGAGAAAGTATCACGGTCCAGATTCGCTATTGTACTCGGCGATTTACCCCATAGTTTCCATAATGAAAGTGTTGGGTTTGGCGCCGTACGATTTCACGGGCGACCAGCTAGTCCCGTCCAACTGCTACCTCCTATTTTCCTTCGTCTTCATGGGTACTTATTCCTACATTATACGCAACGTGTGCGCGAGATTCCTTGCCGTGCAGAGAGAGAAAGTGATCCTTAACGTGGTCGAAACTGCCAAGGTAATTGCAACATTTTTTCCGAACATCTAGCCGAAAGTAGCTACGTTCGTTGGACGTTAGACGTTAGACGATTAACGATGCACGGTGATGGCAGGTAATGATGAACTACCTGATCGCTATGTACGATCTCACATTGGTGATATTCACGAGGAAAACGTTCTGCCGCATTTGGAACGCGCAGCAGGATTTCGACGAGAGGCTTAGCCAATTGGGTTACCCGCGCAAGGAGGTAAAAACTAGGATAGCGGCGTGGGTTCTTTTGATCAGTCAGATCGTTATTTGGACGGTGGTTAATCAGAGTGGAATGTTCGCCTACAACGAGACTTGGCTGTTTAATATGAGTTACATGTGTCTGTACGTCACCAACGCGACATCCGTCTACAAGTTCTTCGGAATGACGAGCTTTCTCGGTCAACGCTTTCATCGGCTGAACCAGATCGCGAGGGATAATCTACCCTCGAGAGTCGGATACAAAAGCACCAGCGTCAGCAAAAAGGTGCGGCGTACATATCATAGCTAATTAAAATCGAGCCGCGTTTGTTCGCACGATAGCGCCCAATAGCATAGCTTAACACCGCGTTAACGTTTACTCGAAAAAAGACCATTCAGGAATTGCACGACGAGTTGATGATATTCGGCGAATCCCTGGGCTCCCTTTACTCGTGGTCGCTGTTCTTCTGGCTAGGAAATTTGAGCATACACATCATCAGCAATCTCTACCTTATCATCGATTGGATCATCGCGACGAACGGCTACAACTTATCTTGGCCTCTGATATTCAACATGAGCTCCTGGCTTGTCGGATACGTGGGACAGCTGTTGGCCCTGCACATCGTTTGCGATTACACGATAACCGAGGTAACGTCGATCGCATCTCCGATCGTTTTCTAAATTAATCGTAACGTTCGAGCAGAGATTTTAACGAAAGGACCGCAAATTCCAGGCTAATTTCATGGCTGTGACCCTGGTCGAATGGGACGCGAGAATAGTCGAGAGATATCCACACAATGCGAGTATTTTAATATAAATGCGTACTTTTACCCAAGCCACCGTACACGATTGTTCGATCGTTCGTATCTTTTTTACAGGATACCGTTCTTAGTACGCTGCACTTTCTCAATAGACGGCTTCATTTCTCCGCCGGCGGTCTCTTCGACGTCAAGTTGTCGTTGCTCAGCTCGGTAAATATATTTTCTATCTTTTCTGCAGCAATATAGACTTTAATTACGAACGTACTCCTCTCTTCTTCCTTACGCATCGACCGACCCAAAGAAAACCCCGTCTTTGTCTCGTCGGTCGTCCCAATCTCGTTACGTTATTTTCTATTCCACCAAAGCGAGAGATTAATTGGATTTCGCTTAATAACCACGATCTCCGAATGTTACCTAGATCGTACCATCGTAAATTGCATCGCGAAAAAGCATCCGAGAGGTTACCGTAACTCGTTCCTCGATATCCCGGTTCCGCGGTAAAGCCGAAACGAGTTCGTAATAACAGATGCACGCCAAGTTTGTCCAATTTCCCGCAGACGCTTCGAGCAAAATCGTTCATCGCGATCCCTCTCGATTGCTATTTTAATATAAACGAGACACTCGACCAACGATCCACGATCCGTTTAAAGCTGCTGTTCGAAAAAATGTCGCTATTGTTCGCAGATCGTCGGAATGATGTCGACGTATCTGATAATCCTTTTGGAGTTTCCTTCGTCTTGAGCAACAGCACGGAAGAAAGAAGCAAGCAACGTTTCAAAAAATTCGATAAAATCGTTTGTCTTTCCATCGCGGACCAACCACCACCATTCTTCATCAGCTTTCTGGCGCATTCGCGTCCGCTCGGTCGTATATTCGTGAAAACTATTTTTTCGCCGGTAAGTAGTACGTCCAGGCTTTTCACGTACCACCAGTACCGTATCTATAAGTATACCCGTGCATTTGCATCGGAATTGTATCCGGATTTGCGCAAAGCGAATCGAATTTGATATTTTTCCGGAATTTACGTTCTCGTTCGATGGAAATTCTTCGATTATAGCGAACAGATGCAACGTTTCCCTCCCTGTTCCGCTTTTGCGGATAAATAAAGGTTATCGCGACGAGACGTAACATCCTCGGCGTTATACGTTACAACGATCGTACGATGGTTCGATGCGGATGCCGGTTTAAAGGAGAGCGGCTGACTCGTAATTTAGCGGCAAATTTTACGATGTTGTTCGAAGAAGATGCATTGCGACGAGATATAAGATACAGAAGCGAGATCTGTCTGCGAGTGTCTGGCTACGCCCATTGCTCGCGTTAACCCTGCTGCGATCCTCGAACCTTTTCTGTTTCGATCAAGAGGCGAGTCTTTGATAATTTCGAGACGAAACCCGCAGCTCGCGTGCAGCGGATTTAAGAGATTATAAAAGAGTCGCAATCAGATATTGGATTTCTCTCGACAGAAAAGTGTGACAAAAAGATAAATAGAATTTTTCTGACGACAGACTCGGATGAAAAAGGATCGACCTTTTTTCCGCAACTAGCGGCAAAGGAAAAATAAAACGATCATTGACATCGGACATCGGTGAGCGCAGGCACGTCGCGGCAATTTTCCAGGCCATCACCCTGGAAAATTGCTTCTTTCCTCGTTCTGTCGACTTCCTTTTTTTCCCTGGTGTACGCGCCGATGCTGCGTGCCAATTTCACCCTGTACCGGTGTAACTTTGTCAGTCGATTAAATTATTAAGATCTCAACGCACACCCTTTCGCACCTTTCCGCTACTCGCTCGGATCTCGCGATCAGCGACGCTCCTTTCGTTCCGTACTCGGCGAAACCACTACCGATTCCTTTTCGTAGTTCGACCAAGCGGTAAAAGCGAATTCGAAAAGACACGACCTCCGATCTTTTCTTCTTCGTCCGCTTCCCGATCATCTTTCTATTCGTTACGTTCGCTTCTCGATGCATTTCCCTCGGAGCTGTACGAGTCGCGACGAGAAACGTACGATCGTAGTAGAACGACGACGATTAGGAGAAACCATCGACGAAGCGAATAGCAAAGGAGGTAGCGATATAATGGCAAGGGAGTTTAACAGTTCCCTATAGACCGAAACGCGGTTGTAGCGAGTTCAATCTGGGATTTAAGTGTACGTAGCTGCGTCGTCGTTGGGACAGGTCTGCCTCGGCCAAGACAAAGGATAAGCTTCCGAAGGAGCGAGACAATTTCGTAGGTGTGTGCTTGCTGGCTGGAAGGCGTTTCATAAATCTTAATCTTTCGAGGATTTGGGAGCCGGGGCTGTGACCTCGATCGGCTATTTTCTTGTCTGGCGACCAGACAAACGAAACGTTATCCGAAAAGACGAGCTAACTGACTCGTTACGTTCGATTAACGTTCCATACCGACTGTAAATCGATAGGAATTAATACGATCAGCCCGAGAAGCGGTGGCAAACGGTTCGATAAATTACAAAGTGATACAGCGATGGCGGACGGCTGCTTTAATCAACTGCCGTGAATCGATACGGCCGAACGCTCGTCAAATTATGCAAGCTTTTCGCTGATACAAACAAGAGATTCGATAAGAGTAAATTGTCGATCAGTATCTGTAGCTCGTGTATCTTCGTTTGCCTCGAAACCATTCACGTAAACGCCCTCTGAAACGTCGTTGCCTAATTAATTGGTATCAATTTGTGGTGATCCGGTGCAACGTAAACAGGTCCGATTCGTCTAATTTTATTGGCTACCGAAAGCGGATGCAATTTATACCAATATCCGCGTCCTGCTTAAACGACCACAGACACTAATTACAACCCGCTGATTAATAGCTTTGTTCGAATACAGCTTTTAATTCGTTCAATCATTTTATTTTCCCTCTCCTTTCTCCGTTTTTTAAGAATCAAAGAATAAGCGAACAAGAGGAACGTTTTCGAGTGTTCTTTCGCGAATGTTTTTCGTTCGAGGTAACGAAGCGCGACTGTTTTCGTGGGAATTTCATTTCGAAAACGAAGAATGCTTGGCCGCACGGTACAAGCGATTTACGACTGTAATACGTACACCGTGTGTTATTTCGATATCAAGATACATACGCTTGCGACGCAAACTCGTATTGTAAATTTATGTCCTTGCGTGTACGCGTCTCTATCGTTATCGGAGAACGTTGTAACTCGGGCGCTAATCGCGACAAAGTTGTAACGTTGTCGCTGATCGACGTCGATCAAATTTTTCGTGCCCTTGGAAAAATTTATTCTCGTTTATTCTCTCGCTTCGATCGAAATTCGAAAAATGGCGTATGTACTACACTCGTTGAAACATTTCGAAATCTTCCGCGATGCCGTTGGTAAAAATTTACCGGCCTCGACACGTACACCGATCACCGACAATTTCCAGGTACGTTGGCCAACGTAGTTGCAGCGGTGACGGTAATGGCTGACCGTCACGACCCGCGCTTAGCGCCGTTCGGTATCTGCGTCGCACCTGTGTCCGGCGTATACGAACATTCTACGTCACTGTATCATTTTATCTACCGCGAGCAAGATTTTACCGTTATGGCCCCACGAGATCCGAGACGTTTTCGTAACATCGTCGCGATCTTTCTCGATAGCCGTTTCACCGCTGTGAAATGACAAGCACAAGGACGAACATTGATCGCACTACGTAACCGGGCTTATCGACGATGCTACTTGATCGTTCTCCGCCTCGTTGAACCGGTGACGTGAACGAGAATCTCGCGAACGACGCCGATACCACTGACGAGACGATACGACGGAAAAGGTTGCCGTTTTCAGAGTCGATTTAAGACTTTGTTCTATCGTTATCCTATCGATGTATACAAAAAATGTATACCCTTGAATCAACTCGATTACGGTACGCGTATATACAGCATTTTTTGGCACAGCCGAGTCATCGATCACATCGATTTGTGACCAACAAATCTTAATTTTATAAAAGATTCGCGAGATCGCCGGCCAAATCGGTTTTATCGCTATCCTTCGCTTCGATTATAACAGACTCGGGCGACTTGATCGAAACAAGGGGAGGAATTACGCGAGTGAAATTGCGGCTCTCCTTTCTTTTTTTTCATGGAGATCCGATTAGTCCGTGACCAGATTACTCGAGGAGCTGCGCTTCTTCAGATCCTAACGCGTTAGATGGAAATCTTGCTTTCCATTAAAGTAAACTCCCTTATAGGAGCGGATATATAAGGACGACTCGTGATTTGCATCGAGAATTTTTATTAAAAAGACAAGATATTAAAAGACGTAAAAGACCTAAAGGACCTAAAAGTCTAACTACGTATAAACGTAAATTGTACGATAAATAAAAGCGTACAATTCGTAGAAGCAATTGCATCTACGTAAGCTTAACTAACTCTCGCTTATAATAATTCGACGCATGCCACAATTACGTGATATTGCTAAATCTCGAGATCATAAAGTATATGTAGAGCCAAGTTCCAGTACACTGTATGATATTTCTTTACAGAAATACCACGACGGTAGAATTTGTCTTTTTTTTTTTTTTTTGCTCTTCGTGCATTTTCTTTGCGTCCTCGTTTCGCGTTTCCAAGTGATTTCCAAAGAAATAGCTTTAAAATCGAAGATGCGTTGTATCGCACGCACGATAAAAGTCTTTGCAAAAAAGTTTCCGTTAGAAACGGTAAGTAAGACTTAACGTTTTGTATAATTTCTGTCAGTTAGTTTCTGTTTCTTTCGCCACGTTCCAGAGCTTCGAACTAAAAACTGTGATCAAATGTTTCGCGTTTCGTACCTTACGAGAAGGACAGATATTTAAACCGTTAAAATACGTGCAAATATAAAAATAGATGGTTCTCGCGATTTGCTTAAAATACAAAGTTCGCTCGTTTAAAAGAAACAGTCATAGTTGGAGTGTTCGAAAGATCTCGTAAAATATTTGTTCCCAAATATACGGGACTATCACACGACAGAATTACATATGCGCATGGTGTATAACGTACGATCGTTAAAAAGAACTTGCGTACAATCCTAAAACGACGTTTACGTAAATCTACAAGCATTTAAAAAGCGCCCATTCGACTCGGGCTTCTAAAACTTCGCTGCAACATACTTACAGCATCGAAAACTGCTAAAACGATCATGAAATACGCAATAATCACAGTTATTTGTACTACAAATTCGTAAAAGAAATTTGTACCGTCGATTTCGTTACATGTAATTCCCGATCATATATCGGGATACAATCAAATCTGAAAATAAGTCGTGTCAAAGCTGCCTAACTAATAAATTAATAAACTAATTTCATGATTCCTATATCAATTATACAATAATATAATAATATAATATATGAATTTGATCTTAAAATAAACGAATCTCAACCGAGGGACCGCTTGCGTACAATTATCCTCGAATTAAATTAAACGTCGGAAATCAGGTGGTTCAATGATACAATTGCACCTGGGAGTTCATGTAGATTCTAGTATCGATAGGCTTCGCGATGGCACGGTGAGATTTCAAGTCACATCGAGCCAGAGAACGGGTGTTGAGATTGGTTTTAGCTTCTACGTAAATGCCCTTTCTCTCCAACGACAGAGCGTCATCGTAAATGCTGGACCTAGGTCTCTCGATACTTTGTGACTTGGGAATGTCGTAAATTGGCTCCTCTTTCCTGTTTAGCTTCGACTTCGACTTTCTCATCCGTAGTATTTCGTTCTCGGACTTGGATAAGAATCTTCTGGGAACGTCGTAGTGGCTGGTCACGGACGAAGAGCTGCTATAGATATTCGACGAGGGAAGGTCGCTGCAGCTTCTTCGAAACTCCACCTCGTACAGGTCGTTCTTGATGATCACCGATGACGAGGCATCGCTGTTGGAATACACGTGAGAGCTGTTAAATTCCGCCAAGTTGTCTATCTTAGTCAAGGTAACGAACGGATTTTTCGGAATCTTTGATACGCACGGATGGTTCGGTAGCTTGGGTACAAGTTCGCCAACTAAAGACGATAGGAATCCATTCGTCTGGGAAGGAGGAGGATAGGATGGGCCAAGATCCAGCTTCACGTCATCGCGTGGCATCTCCGTTAAAAGCAGCTGTTTTTTCTTCTGGTTCCTGCGATATCGAACGAACGTGTTACTTTGTTACTTAACGAATAGCGATGCTTATTTATAAAATTATAAGAATATCAAGTACTTACTTTACAGAATGATACGTATCGCAAGAAGCTTCGCCCTTTTCTTCGTTCGATTTGTTCTTCGATTTGAAAGTTTTCAGGTCGCTTCTTCCGTTAAATTCGAAATAGCTGCTTTCTTGTTGACGTAGCACGTCCGCGATGGAAATCAGAGAAGTTAGAGACATAGAGGAACAAGATCTCTCGTCGTATTCAGAATCTTGGATTTCTCGCGGTTCCTCGTTCAAGTTTCTTTCCGACAACGACCTTTTGACGAGCTTCCCGCTGGTCAACGAACAGAGCAGCTTCTTGAGCGATCTTTTCCGCGGCAGCCTCTTTCCAGTGATAGGTATCCAATTGATGAAAGTGTTCTCGACGTCGATCGGTTTTTTCAGAAATGCCCCGACTACCTTTGGAGATTTATCTACCTGTGAAATTTCTGGCAACGTCGAATTATGCTCGCTCTTTAGGGACTGGTCGATCAAGGTACTCGTTATTGGAAGAGGCTCGTCGAATGTAAAAGTAGTTTCTTTCGATAAAGTCATGCAGGGATCGACGGTATCCATCGCCTTCGTCTTGTCGGCAGAGAACCTTTTCACCGAGTGGGAAAGATCTGCTATCGTGATGCAATTAGGGGGACTCGAGGAATCGGAACTGGAACGCAAGAAAGTCGAACAGAGCTCCAGACCAGAAGCTTTGCGACCGAAAGCAGACAAGATCATCTTTGATTTGCCCGAGCACTTTGAATTTTCTAACTCTTCTGGTCTTCTCCGAATAAGTCCGTTATTGTCACACGACGTATGAAAAATTCTCTTCTCGGATGACAAGGCACTTCCGTCAGATTCGTCAACGTTCCTATTATTCGGCTTCGAATGCGAGGAATCCTTTTTGGAAGGTTTGCGGACTATCCTGGATCTTCTTTTCCACGATTCCAATATAGAAACAACGTTCGAAATATTTTCTTTCGGACTTTTTGGAATCTTCTGCACGGTCTTCGAATCGTTATAAATCTTGTATTTCATTTCGAAAGCTTCGACAATCTTCTTGACGAAGTTCTTCTGCTTGTATACGTCGACCGCTTTCTCCTTTTTCACAGGCGAGAGATAACCCTCCTCGAAACTGCGAATAATGCTCTCCAGATTCGACATTTCTTGAGGTTCCTCCGTCGATTGAAAAATTGTCCGTGAACTACTAGCCTCGTGGCTGTCGCATGGTTCGCTTTTGTGTGCGGCTCTCGTCATATTTCTAGTGCTTACAGTACCGACTGGAAGGAACTTTGTGCCTCTTCGTTGAACGATCCTCAAGCCAGTTAATCCAATCTCCCTCGATAAGCTCTAACCTGTCTGTCTCGTTCTTTCGCCACACCTCGACCTATAACGGAATAAAAAAAAACGGTAAATTTGCAAATGCGTTAATACAATTTCTTGCTCGTTATTAAGTTATAGTCCGTTATTGGCAAAGTTTCCACGGATAATAGAAAGGATGCGTCGAACAACCAATCTTTCCGTTGCTTTTCATCACCGCGTTCGTAAAGATATTCATCCTCGTCGTACTTGTTTCAGCAATTCTGCGTATTTCAAGTTTCACCGAGTCTAAGCTCTACGCTGTTGCGTGGAATTACCACGATTAAACCGAATTAAATTCGCGTTAAGAATTCCGATTGGTGTCCAGAACGATGACGCGGTTCACGCGATAAACTCGATGTCGAGAGCTTGAATTTTCACTACCGAGTGAAGGTCCAGCAAGTAACACAGTCTGTTTATACCTTCGTGAACGTCGAGGGTATGTGAAAATCGGTTTACCGTTTACCTGGCGACTTATCCTGGTAGAAGGGAGGGGTGAAGTTGGATTTATAATTAGGGTCGAATCGAAGCTTGGTATATTTCGAAACTTTCTACCAACGTTCCATCGATTAATTTCTATATATTTCATAATATTTATATTTGGATAATTTAATTAGCTTTCGCCGCTTAATTCTTTTATCCTAAAACGATTCAAAATATACCCTTAAGCGGTATAAAATCGATATTCGGTAGCAATGCTATTTTGCAAAAAAATATTCCGACCTCGCTTTTTCGTTTTTCCACTTTTTCCACTTCATTTTTACACTGCGCCATAAAGCTCGCATGGTAATTGAATTGAGACACGCGGTGGAAGTCACAGAGAAAAAGCGCGTGGACGTGCAACCAGCATCGATGATTAATTGCTCGTCGTTCTTGAAAATTCCTACCTACGCGGATTTAAAAAATAAAGGAACGCGAGAATAAGTGGAAATAGAGATAACGCGAACTAGATGTTCCCCGTCGTACGAATCGCGATATATTCGATGTATAACGAAAAGATAATCGGATATAACGAAGATTAAACCGATTAAGAAAATCAACACGAACATCGTGTACTTTTGTTAAATTAATTAAATTGTTGTTTGTACGTCCAAGGATCGGGCCTATTGTTCGCCATACTGTTTCTCCTCTGTGTATACAATTGCCATCGTTCTCGCGATATAGATTTTCCGTTTATTAAAACAGGATCATGCAAATTTATCGGGCGATCGGCGAATGCAAATTTCGGTATCGGCAGGACGCAACTCGACCGTCCCCGTTCCTGAGGTCCAACTTGCTTATTCGGTCCCTTTAACGACCATACCTGCCAGAAATAAGCCTGCTTGCAGGAACGACGGGAAACAAAACGATATTCTGGGATCTTCCAACGGGACAATATATCGTGTTTGCTAGGAAATATCGGTACAACTACCTGCCACCGTAATCGATTGGCATTCGATAGAACGGTTTTACCGATCCCCTGTGCGCGTATCGATACCGAATACCCATCGGGGATTAAAATGAATCGAGGAGAATTTCAAACGAGGGAATTCCGTAGAAAAAGTTGGCTCGTTTGTTCGTTCGGTATTAAATATTACGTTCGGCAGAGACACCGATTGATACGAGGAAATCCGGGAAATTGTACGGAGGAAGGTGAAACGATTGCAATTAGAACCAATTTCTCTCGTCGTCTTTCGTATACTTGAAAACCACCGAACGTCGCATCCTCGTAGACGGACGATCGCCATTCCGCAGACTAATCGAATTCTAGGATATTAATCGCGTTGCAGAAAACGACGCCCGGTTAGTGGCGCGAGTAAACGTAAAACACGCCGTAGCCGTAAATAAGCAGAGCGTTTTAGAAATTTCACGAACGCGTATTAAATCGAATAACGCGAATAATACGTTGACCTTAATTATTTAGTTATTCGCGTACAGTAAAATGTATAATTACCGTTCGACTAGATCGGATATGATAAAATAATATTTGATATTTTTAAAATATCCACCGTATTGTTGCCACGATACGCCGCTTTTAAGTCGTGAAAAGTTACTTTACGAGCTTTGTGCAGATACCTACCAGACAAAAACTCGATAATTCAACGAATAAGGTTTTCTCCGCTTTCCTTTTGCACAAAAGAAATTACAATATCGATGGTTGTATCGTTTAATAGGTATTGCGTTGCGATGTAAAAATCTGTCCTATCGCTGCAGAGAGAAATTGTTACGTACGGGCGAGCCTGAACGAAGAAATGGAATTGAGCAGCGGATTAAATATCAATGGAGGAGAAAAGGATGACCGATAGGATCGTGGACCACGACGAAGATTACGATATTTCTGTATTCAGTTGGCTCGCGGCAAATCAGGATATCGATACGATTTGCTTGTATATATCAATTCGTATTTAATATCACGTTGCGCTAATTGCCCATGGAAATTAAATACGCGAGACAAACGGATACGCGGCTAGGGAAAGTGGAAAATTGGATTTCTCGTAAACTCGTGCAACGATTAGTGCAAGCTTTTCCAATTTTCTCGTTTCTTTATACGATCGACAATTAGAGAAAGTTACCGTAGTTGCGACGTTACAATTTTCCCGTAGTCGGTGTAATTCTCGGCGAGAAGCCTCCGATCCGATCCAATCTTCTCGATGAAACGTGAATTAACGCGATACAATTCTTTCGGTATTAACGAGACGGCTACAAGAAATTTACAAGGCGAACAAAAAAGTCAAGTCGATAGAGCGTTTAAAATATTTGCGAAGTGTACATGGTGGACGAAATACAGTGCTACAAGTTCTTAGGAACTACCATGAATATGCGTTTCTTGCGAATTTTCCACTTAGTTTAGGTAGGTTTCCCACTCGTTTTTAAATCTAACGAACAATGAATTTTTATTCCTTACGCCTTACATACACAATACGAACACAAAGATAGCAATTTTCATGGGGAAACACCTTTCATACCGTTTACCTGCATTAGTCAGGTAAAAGAGAAGGTAGAATGCGCGCCAGCAATTTGTACTTATTGCCGAGTATGCTGCTTGGACTTATGGTATTCGTTATTCCTACTGCATTAGAATTAGGCAGAAAGGCACGTACACCTGACACATCGCATAGAAACTACCCAATTCTTTTAATTCATTTGTTTTAACCCAACATCCTCACAATTCCAGTAAATGTAGTAGTAAATTTTTAGTCTGAACGTGTATTCGTTTTACGAATAAAATTTACCAATAATAATAAATTCAACAATGAGGGAAAATTCAAGAATCAAAGAACGTTGGACACGCTATCGTTAAAAGGCAACTCGATACGAAGGAGTACCCTTGTGAAATTATTACTTTCATCTTGCAGCGAAAAAACAAATGCCGATCGCGTAATACTTAGACGATTCGATGGCCGCTTATTTCCTCATTTCCGAACAAGGGAAAGTATTTTCTCTCCAATTTCGCTCCGGCTCGTCCCATCTGTTTATGTCAGAAATTTAGCTGTAAAGAAATCCGATTGAAATGACGTAATTAGAATACGACAGGTTCAGCTCGCGATTATTCGCACCGATCAAAGCCAGTTACTAGACGATCAGTATCAGAAACTGTGTTACGGACTGCCTATCGCTTAACTCCTTATCCTTTCTCGAATTTGTCGAATCTGCTTCGAGCCGCGTTACGTACAACGTTCTTCGATTTTACGCAGAACTTAACTTATCGATGATTTCGTTCACGCAGGATCGAATCACGCCATCGGCTACAGTTTTCCCAGATCGCTCGGAGAACGACGAGAAACGCAACGAGTCTTGACAAGGATAAAGCTTCCGTCGAGGAAAGTTAACGGGACAATGCACGATTCTGATCCTGCTAAAACATCTCCTGTAAAATTAACGCGATTGATAACGAAGCCTACGCATATAGACTTGTTTCTAAATAATTTGGAACATTTTATTGCATTTTTCATTGCCAATTCAATTGTACTGATCGTTGTTAACCTTTCGAACGAATAAACAAATCAATAAATAAATATTCTGCTTATGTTTTAGGATTTCTCTTTTGGATTTAAATTTTCCTCTAAAAATATTCTTTCCTATTCAGCGTACGTTGTAAAATATTTGCAATAACGAGTTGGGATTAGACACTCTCTACGCGTTTTCCGCTATAATCCGGATTTATACGACAAATATATTAACAGCGATAGATACCGTTTAGTCCACGTATACGCACGGTACGCAATCAAATTTTTCTATTAAGCTGTTTGCACGAATGCTCGGTCGCTTAGAGTTCCAAAAGTACCAAAAAGAACCGTACGTAGTAAGTAGCACTGCTGCAAACAGCTGTCAACGACCCTCGTCGTTTTTAATTACGGTAGAGGTTTTAGTCGGTTGGACTCCGGCACTACCACGCTACTTCCGTCCGTGCGGATTTCCTCCACGTAAAAAAAAAAAGATACAAATTTTACGACAGATCAGAATCAATTGCACTCGGACAGTTTTAAGAAGCACAATGCAACAATAAAAATATACGATGCCATTGACCTGCAAATCGGCTGAACATAAAAATCTACGTTTACTGCTATATCTACCTAGTCGAGGTTCCTTTTGCCTGCTCATCCTAATCACGCCAGGCTTTTGCATCCGACGAAAGAATCCAGCCAACTAACGAACGCTTGTCGGCGCTTAAAAGAAAATTCGCGATAAATTCGAGCAAAAATCATCGTCTAAATACGTGATTGACGCGAATGCATTTGATAAAAGAAAAATAGAATTTCAGAGGCGACAGAGGTGACAAAGTGGCGAATTCGCCATCGCGCTGACCTTTGACCTAGTTCTTTGTCCGAGGAAACGTTTGCGTGTGTGGAATACAATGAAGATAAAGCAGCCTCGGGTAAAGAAAATCAGTCGTTTTGGCGCCAAACGTATCGATTTTCAAGAAATCCCAGGAATTTTTCATGCATCAACCATGAAGCCATATCAGACCTCCAGTCCTGACGATCTTTTCGCTTGATCGAAAGCTGCTCAAAACGTTTCCCGAATACACGACGCTTCCAATTTCCCGACAGTTCGTTTTTCCCTCCACGAGACACTTTATTTTATTTCTATTATTTATTTATTTAATTTTTCGCGATAAGTTAACCACGATCGATCTTTTCCGATTCATCCGCGAATCTCTTTGTCGCATACCGTAGCTATCAGAAGTTTCAATAATTCGAAGATAGTTAGCACCGTTGTAAATTATTTATCGCTTATCAAGCAAATGATGCAAATTTCACCGCACGCACCTCTAAACTCTGGCGTACTATTTCACGGTGCAGTAAAATTACGGAATAATTGTCTGTACGTGCATCAGCAAGCGTAAATCCACCAAATCGATTCCAATAATTTTCTTCTTAAAATACGGAACCAGCGATATTAAATATTATACGTTATTTGTTACTTTTAACATTAATATTTAACGATATTTAAATATCGCGAATAAATACGCGACCAGAGCGGAGATATTAAAAAGTTGTCATTGTGCGAAGCACTTTAAACCGTGTTTGACAAATTGACCTTGGCTGCCCCTCCGTCCGTTACCTGCCCTTTAAGCGAGCTGTTCGCTCTAACGATTCAATAAAAATTTATTACACCGGCATTCGTGCATCGCTGATCCACGGTCAGTTCTGCGAGTATTTTATTTCCGAGTGAAATCGTCGTCTACGGTTGTTCATCGTGCTGCGTTGGATAAGATGGACAACATCGCCGAAGAAGAATCATTGGAGAGGGATTTACTTTTCGAACAAACGAGAAGAAAAGTCATACTCTTGTTCGTCGCTATCCGATTTTCAGAAGTCGATAGATCTCGAGTTTCAAGATTCTTTCTTCGATGTGAGAAAATCCACGGTTTTTTATCCGCGAAGATTATGGATAAAAGGCTGGGCACCGGCTCGGGGATTGGCTGCCGCTTCTTGAACGAGGAAAAAACGAAGAAGACAAAGTGTCGTCATCGAGAGACGATGGAGTATACGTTGGAACGTAAGAAAAGATCGTTCAACAGGAAGCCGCTAAATGATCATGCAAAGAGGAGCCTGCAACTTTTCTTGCCGATATTCGGGGTTATCCTTCCTTCTCGAACTCGTTTCCATCTTTGGTCGACCAAAGAGCGTGTTCGACACCCACCCGCGCAAATTACGAAGACCGATTTATGCGAGAGACCGCCGCCGCGACTTTCGCTAAACGCGAAAAACGGTAGGAAAGCGGTTTCGATCGGCGGCGCGACTTGCGAGGGATTCTCCAGGGAAATTTCAAAGACCTAGGGAGTCTCGAGGCAACTGACCAACGATAAATTATCTTTGTTCGTTCGACTGCTCTATCTTGCAGATCCAACTCGAACGACCGAGTGGTCTAGAGTTTGTTCGTTCTTTCGACCGTCCCATGCACCTCTCGAAGAACGTGAAACGCAGCAAGAAATCCGTAGCGCGGACTCTGCGACAAAGTTTTCTCGAGAAGCATCTATTACGTGAAGGAATTAAAATTCACGAGGCACCAACTGCATTCTCAGTCACATAACACCATCAGCGGATCGTGGAATAATCTAGCGGAAAAACCAGATTACGAATATCCAAGTCGACCGACGAATCGATCCACGATGATTCTTTCTTCCAGTAGTTCCAACGATTCCGACTACCACAGCTCCGCGACACTCCAATGTCTCGTGGTACGAGAGCTGGACGTGCCAGCGGAAAGAAGCAACGCTGAAAACACGAAAGTACGACAGCTTCCTTTTGCGTAATTCCGTTACGAACGGAAATGTAGAGTATCGAGAGCAGATTTTTCGATAGATTTGATAGTTCTTACGTTGCTACGACGTACGTTTAATCAGGATATACCTGAGAGATTAGTTTGGTTAAAAAGTTTATCGCCAAGTTGCGCGTTAGACTTGGTGCACGCTGTCTAGATTAAGAAACGTTCGAATAATTTGATCGAAGCGATCATCCGTTCGATGATCTCTGGCGAATGTAATGCAGGTATTTGAAAGAAAAGATGGAGAGAGTGGAGTATTTGTGGACTTTATCTCGATACTCGTCCCGCCGTTCGAAAAATGTAAATTAACCCGCCGAATCAATATTTAACGTCTTCCGCAGAATCTTAACGCGTAGCCGATGACGAATCAATTTTCCGAAATCTTATATTTAGGAGACGCGAGAAATTGTTAGTTCATGGCCGCGGAGCGTTATTGCTAATAAAAAAAGATTTAATCGATGGAAGAGGGCTCATCGAGTCGTTGAAAAATATATCTATGATTAAAATCTAATTGATCTTTTACCCGATACCCACGCTTCGATGATATCCGTATCATTTCGTTCGTACGTATTGATTCACGAGGATGTGTGCGATATTTTGCGTGATTAAACAGACATCAAACCACGGATGTTTATGAATTTATGAAAAATGAAAAGAAAATTCGAGATTCTACGAAACATTCGGAACAAAGTGCTCGCTCTAATGTCCAGCGAGTGAAATAAATCTCCATTTAGATTCCATTAATTTCTTTAATTGCAAAAATATGAATTTACGTAAAGACCCGCGCCCTAGTAATAACGAAAATAGCTACAAATATGTTTTATCTCTAAAGTGCAATGCGTTTCAGCGGAACAAATTGGATCGTGGCAATTAATCAATCGCAACGTGCGCCCTTTGTAATGTAATCGTATAATTATATCCAGAATGAAGAGCGCGAGTGTTTCAGTCATACCAGGCAGGTTACCTCCAGGCGAAATCATTCTACCGGCGATTTAACGAAAGGAGGTTAATTGCAAAATTATGTGAGAGTACCGAATCCCAGGTAGCGTCTTCGCAAGAATATCGAAGACCAGTCGTTTCTATGGAACGACGTGGTCTGACGTTGAAGTATACAATATATAAAACGAAAAGCTCGCGCTATATTCCGCATGCGCTCTCAATATATATTTATATAAAAAAAAAAAAAAAAATTTATCTCATAACTCGATCATTTCCGATCCGTTTTCATGCTGAGCGAGTCGCTAGTCAAATTTTCGTAATTTCCGATGTAATTCGATAACGAGCCTCGCAACTTCCATTCTGACGTAACTTCGTTTTCGTACCAACGTTCGACCGATGTTTGTTCGCATTGCGTTTAAAATGGAAATAAAGATGTAAAACTCTGAAATGTTATTGGAATTTGCCCTTTTTCTCTACCTTCGTCCACTTTTTCGCAATTGCAACGCTAACACGACTGTCACGAAAGTTAAATTAGCAAACTTAACTCCAAACGTTCGATCGACTCCGGCGATTCTCAATTAATTTCGACTTGTACAGAACCGCAAAGTTATTTCTGCGTGGGAGCAATTACGGGACGAAAGAACTTTGAATTTACTACTCGTATCGGTGGAAAAAGAACGAACACTTTGCGACACACGTCGAACCAAAGAGTCGCTTTCTATTCGTTACGTGTGACGACGTCCAGCGTGAGACATCGAGAAAGATAAGGAACGTCTGCTCGAGAGCGTACGTAACCGTAGCGTAAGTTGCAACCATCGAATTCAAGTACCACGAATTACGCCTTTTTCGCATCTCTCTTCCCCTTCCAAGGGAAGATGTAGCCGCGCATGTAGCCGTACAATTTGCATGATCACGTCCTCGGATCATCGGTTCCTCCGATAAGTGGACAACCATCCATTCGATCGAACAGTTTCTCGGGCATCGCGAAAATAACGTTCCTCGATCGTGCTATTTCTATAGCGGTGTACGGTCGGTTGCACATTCGCATAGTTAGTCGACCTAGAAACGAATTTCGCTCTGATCCTTTGTACATATTGTATTTAGTTCGCGATTAATTCTAGAATCGTAGAATATCGAACTGTTCAGCAACGTTGGACGGATTAAAATAGAAACTTTTTCTCGTTGAGATAACGCTTATTTTCGTATAGTACGATAGGATTGTCCGAGTCACCTATAAGCTTCGACAGCTTAAAATTCTTCAAATTTTATACTCGCGACTCGTCGTTAATTTATAATAACGTAACAAAGAAACAGTGAGAAAATATACTCTATTTCCGATTGTTACTACACGTTTATTTATTTATTATTATTATTATTAAATATACCGAATTTAGCGAATTACGAGGTAAATTACTTGGCTTCGATCAAACTGGCTCGAGTAATCGTACGTGTATGTACGTACGTATGATAGACACGGAAGTAGCCAAGGCAAAGTGACGGGCAGCAACGGAAATAGTACGGAGAGAGTATTTTTCTCGTATAAACCACATTTCTGATATACAGTCATTTAATTTTGCTGTTGGTACCGTTGCTACGAGCCATTCTTTCCGCTCAACAAGGGTCAGACAGCGTACCAAACATCTTTGTTCTTCCTTGGTGCGCACGAAACGGTTCCGTTCCTTCGGGGATTCATTGAAACGAGCTGGTTCCCGAGACGAAATAAATTCTTTCTCGTCGCTGGCTAAAGGTGGCGCATACAGACGAGAAATTTTCGAGACCGTCTCGAGACTAACGTCCTTATATACGAGTTTGCCCGCGATGAGAACAACGCCCCGATAAGCGAAGCCCTCTTTACGAGAATAGCTCTAATGCCAGATTAAAATGCCACGAAACCATGAAATCTTTCGTGGTTTCGCCAATTCCAATGTAATTTTTATCAAGCCGAAGTCCGGTAAGTCCAGAAATAAAAATCTTCGGTTCTTTTAGCTTTCTGCGTGATCTCTTCGTGATTCTTAAGAAAATCTAGAAATTCGAGCAACTATCGTGAAACGAATTGCGAGATGCTGGCAATAAAATCTACAGCCAACGCGTTTCGCGATGCTCTCATCCCGTTACGAAAGAAAAAAGGGAAGAAAGCGCTAGATTAAGAAAGGTTAGATTAACTTTAAAGATCGACGAAAAGACGAAACACGATTCAATTTTATCGAATTCGACTCTCGATACATCGAATCCTAAATATATATATTTCGCTTTTAACCTTCCCTTTTTACGAAAGCTACTTTACCCTCCAGTATACCGTAAATCGAAACTTCCCCAACTTTCGTTCTCGAGGGTTGATGGCTAAGGATCGTTAGGATAGACTAAAGGGTCATTAAATCAAGGGTGGATATGTGCGATGCAAATTAAAAACATTATTACACTCGATCAATCACGAATCGTTGCGAGATATTTTTAAAGCTTGAATCACACTCGTCAACTTAACCTCTTAGGTACGATGCGTCACTATAGTGACTTTCGCGGATGTCATCTTATAATACGACGCGCCAGTATAGTGGCTCAATCTACTGACTTATTCGCTCACCGTTTGAACTAAATGATCTATTTCATTTGTCTTACTTCACGTTTTCTTTGCCCTCGCAATGTTTTATACCGATATACAGGCAGAATATATAGTCTTTGTTTTTAATACACCAGTGCCAGATATCAATTGTAGCTTTTACGTTAAAATATTTAAATATACTTATAATTTTTTTAGAATCTTCGACCTGAAAATGTCGCCAGAAAATAGAAAACGAAGAGCAATTCGAAAAACACTATCGCTCTATGAGTGTGAAAATTGTGACGCGGGTCTATGTATCGTATCGTGTTTTAATTTATGTCACACTCAATTGTATTATTAATTATTAAAGTAAATTATTAAAGTTCAAGGATATGCGTGGTATCTTTAAGAAAAATAATCATTTAATTTTCAAAAACTTCATTTCAATGTGCTTGCGTAGAGAAACAGCATTATCCGTCACATATTGCAGTGCTGTATCGTTTACGCGTAATTCGCGTCAAACTCTGCCGTACAGAGAAACAGCCCCGCGCAAAATTCAATCGTATCCAAGATGTTAAGAAGCTTCAGCCGTTACCCGCAGATCAGTTTTCATCGTATTTGAAATCACACTTACACTTGGTTCGAGTTGAAGCTTTGGTTAAGCCAGTCTCGAGAAAACAACGCCACGATAATTGTGTCGTTCCGTAACTGTAATTATACTGTTAATATAGGTGTTGCAATGGTTTCGTCGACGCACGAGACGAAGCAACGATAAACTTTCAAGGGAGCGAAACACGTAACAGGGTATTAAGTAGCGGGATAGTAGCAGATCCGCCTACACGTCTTACCGTGCCAACGATCTCCAAAATTGTTGCGGCGTACAAACGAGATATTACGCGGTCGCTGATTGCTACCGTACTCGGTACGCGAATTCCGCCAAAGTAACGACATAGTTGAAACTCTGCATTTACGATCCGTGAAATTTCCTTTCGATAAATAGACACGGATGCACTCAAGATAAAATATACGCAAAGATGTTCGACGTACGAACTTTTTCGCTATTCTGAAAATATTTGCTTATCTTCACTCGGTTCGAACTGGAGCGTATAGTATCGATATTTCTTTTTTTTAATGCTGTAGGTGTGAAGCTAGAAAGTTAGAGATCTATCGATCACTTACCGGATAAGAGGCCATAAATGTTCCATTTTACAAGTGTAGAAAACGCGCAGAAAGAAGGGAACATTTAATTTTGCAATTTTTAAATGTCGAATTAATTTTCATGTGGTCGATGAGATCGCGTTGATAAGACTTTTTGATAGCAGGTGCACGTAGTAGAAGAAGTTGTTCCGTTACATCAGTTCCTCCGTGGCAGTCGCATTGTCAAAGCGTTACCGAGCATGCTTTGACCGGTGAAGCATATAGCGCGAGTTCAACCAGGTTGTACTGGGGTGCTTAGCCACGTGTTGACACGCGTGTTTCCATATCTGCTTGCGGATGACGTTGAGGGATGGTCGTTAACGTACAACGACGTATATTCCTAAATGTTTGATCATGGATTACCGCATGCGTTCGCGTGTATTTCGCGCGTGATAACTCGCGTGCGCACGCTTCTGCCACCGATAGCCATCTACACGTTTGCACAGGAATTCTTACGCGATATTCTTTATGCATTTACCGCGTTACACACGCGCATACATGTATTTCGTAATAATTCAATTATTTCCGAATTCGTCTACCAGGTTTCGCGTGTATTTGTTTATACGTATGTACGAAAATTTCGATGAAATTTTTTAACTATGCACGATCGAATTTTCGTATTATCAGCGATACACGTACGATAGCGTTCGTGTCGACAGGTCAAGTTTTAACATGGATTTAATCGTTTGCATAATCGTTGTGAAATATCTGGTACCATTGTGAGATGTATATCCAGGGTGTATTTTGTATCCGTTAGTAACAACTTGAATAAGTAGATTACCAACATAATGGAAGGTCTTGCGCGGCTACCTCGCCTCGGGGAGAGGCCTGGTGATCGTTATCGTGCTCCGGAGGATATTCTTCCGAATGTGATTCCGGGTTAAGTACGTCATCAATTTTTCGATACAGAATTCGTGACTGATATTAACTGCCACCAAGTGTTTAGATTTATGGATGCCTTCGATTCGTAAAAAGTTATTTTCCGATATTTTGTGACACGAAATATCAGCTATCAAACACGTCCCATCTTCCTTCGATATCTTGTCCATGAGAACCCGAATATGCCGAGGAATTTTTCAACTGGATAAATCGCGTTGCTGTATCTTTAAGATTTACCCCGCCAGACGTTTTATCTTCGATTCGTTTCCAACGATGAAATATACTTGCTTCCTCTGGATCAATTTCTTTCTCTAGTTTTAGTCGCCTTCAACGTTTTATAGATAGAATGACGCGTCATTCGTCTTTGCTAACGTTTACGGTTGAACTAAGAGATAACGGATCACGTTTCCTATTGTTAAATATCGTCGTGTTCCCCTCCGTTCACCGCTCAAAATATACGCTCGATAATTAAGATTTATAGTCCTTGTTATCGAGTTCGATTCAAGCTTTCCTCGTCTCTTTCATTAGATAGTATTAATAATCGCAATTATACAAACGTTGGATCTGTAACTAATTTGTCGGCTAATTAAGCTTCCGACTTGATCAAAATCTAATCTGCGCCTCGATCTATTTTTCTTCTCTTCTTAACGTTTAATTAGAATATTTGTTCTATTTCAGAGTATGCGTACACCTCGCTGACAACAACACGAACGTTGAGAAATTACAAATTCACTCTTGTCCTTTTCTTATTAAACGTTTAATAGTCTGAACAAAAATTGTATCGCTCGATCGATTAACCAGTTACCGTACAATTTCCTATTTTTAGGAACTAATATCGTTCGAATAGAATTAGGGCGAGCACGATAATTAACCTTTCTAAAACCGTAGACAAGTCAAAAATAGTTCCTTCAACCCGTTGTTTCGATTACGAACGAACACAATCAGCGGCACATAGGGGTGAGCTAACGTGGGTGTAGCGATGCTGACGTCACTGCAGCTTCTGTAAATCGTTTACCCCTAATGCAATATGCATGAACTCTTGTTTAAATCCACGTGGTGTGTGAGAAAGTTTGGAAAATTTCACGAATACTGGTATCGACTGTCTGCGAAATTCATATGATTCGTTAAACATTCGATTATCGTTATTTCGAATCGTAAAGCGATCTTCGACGTTCCAAAGTCGTCTAAACGCAATTTGCCGATTAATCTTTTTGCAATTTTTGAAGACGGTTAGGAGGACAAATCTCTTTTCTCTTTCGAATTCGAATTACGAGAAAGTAAAATATTCGTAGAAAACAAATTTTATTGGTATGCTGATTCTAATGTAAATCAACGAACACGATATCGATCCGCACTAACGACGATGGAAATCGTTGTTTTCTCAATCCGTTTCGCAAGATATGTCGCGACCATCTACGTTTAAGTAGACTCGTTTGCAAAGTTCGTGGACGCACGTAAAGAAGAAGACAACTTTCCAGGGTATTCGTTTCGGTTCACGTTTGACATCTGTTTCACCCTTCCAGTATTCCATCACTCGGTTCACTTGTTTTATATTCTAAAGGCATCGTCACAGGAAACACGATATTTAACTTCTTGCTCTCATTTTTTCCCGTCCGAAGCAACCAACAATTTTCGGTAAACGCGATGAAATTTGAATATCTTGGGGAGAATGGTTGAAGAGAGAATCGAAGAATTCATTAGAACGACTTAATAGGAAAAGAAAGAGCAAAAAGAAAGATCTGCCGCGATAAATTATCGCGGAACTTGTTATTAGATCGATTTGACAGGGGAAAGAGAGGGAAAGAAGAAGAGATCGAACAACTAGAAAAATCTAATTTCTCTACGTAATCCTCGATTGAAAACGTCGTAAAGTCGTTGTAAATCACTCTTTGCGTGCCACCTGCGATCGGTCGTTGCTATCGATAGATCGTACTCTTTATTAAAAATTTCCCCGGACGTTAATTACATTCGTTTAATTTTTCGCCTACACCAACGTACTCGATCAAGAAATCGCGATCGTGATAAAATATACGATGAATCGCGCTTTAGCCTACAATACGCGCAACTTACTTTTCAATTACTCGACGATAAGAACGTCGTATCTTTTTTTTATTCTCACGCTATCTTCCGTAAAAGAGATATATCTGTAGGAATTTTTGTGAATTATGACGACGATTGATCATCCCCTATCGTGACATATACGAAGTATCATTTTCCAAGAGGCGAAAGTAAATCTGTCCCCTTTCTATTTGTTCATGGAATCGTATAAAGCTGACTTATCCGTGGGTTCGTCGATCGTATTGAAATCGTGACTCTAGTTTCCTTCTACCGGTTCTTCTCCTACATTGAAAATAAAAACTGATTTCGTTGTATGCGAATCGAAACTCAGAAGGGACCTTGTCCGATCTTTCTTTCTGTTCGATAACGTTTCGCCGTTTCAAAGTGCTTATTCGAGTATATAATAATAGCCTTCGTAAAATTTGTCTAGACAATTTCCTAGCGAATAGCCGAACGTCGCGAGGACAATGGCATAAATAGTTAAAGAGGAAGGAAGACACGAAGTTAAAGGAAACCTCGCTCGACGTACGAGTTAAAGATTACCTTTAAGAGAGAAATTTCCTTAAGTGACGAAGGATCTTGGGAGAAAAACCGCTGCAAAGAAGAGAAAAATACGCTCACGCTGACGAGTTTCCGTCCTTTTTCCATAGCGCGAGCTATGTTCTCGAGGGAACAAAGTACTTTGGTTAAGAGCAATTGCCCGCTTGAAAATCTCTTGTCATCATAAATAAAATATGACTCGAGATATCTCCGTGTGATCCACTGATTTCCGCACAAAGATGTCTACGATGTGTGTAATTTTGTCAGTGGACGAACTGGAACAACGTCGAAGTGCTTCAACCGTGTGCTCTTTTTCTCTCTACTCGAGAGATGGAGTCGAGGATGCACGCCTCTATCTTTTAACCTAATCGCGTCAAAGCGATGGTTGTTGGCAATTTCCGATGTAGCTTAAACTTCGTTACGTACAAGCGACCTCGACGAGTTAATAGGTTTTACCGGTAATTCCAGATGATTAATACTTCTGTATCTCGATATACGTATTCGGCTAATTCTTCTATTACCCGGAATATACTCGCGTAACACGCGAACGAAGATCGATATTTTCTTTACGACCGCCTCCCTCCAGTCACGTTCAGTCGACTCTTATTTAAATCAAGACGCAACATCGTTCGAGGAAAAAATATCAATATCGTAATGGATTTGCTTATTGGCATTCGTCCCGTCCGTTTTTATGTACCGCGAAATTTCCATTTACCGTACTCCTGATCAAGATATCGCGTGAATCTTTTACCTTTCCCTCGATACGATCCCCTCTTTATAAAAATATCCCTTGGCAGATTCGTGAGAGAATCGAAGATCGTAAAAAGAAGAGGAGTCTAGATGGAAAATAATAAATTCATGTAGTACTATGAACAAACCGCAATGGCAAGCATCGTAGAAATTCCATTACGTTATAAATATAATCGTAGCAAAGTACGTTTATTCCTGAGAGTATTTCGTGTCATGAATTAACAATTTCCAAGCATGCTCCGTATCGGAAAACTCGCAGAATTTACGATAGCCAACGCTGGATCAGCAAATTAATTGTGTTTAATGAAAAACTGAAAGGCAAAACTTGCGCGTAAGAATACGTAATAAAAATTAAGTTATAATCCGAACTGTTTAACATTTACTCCGATCTAAGTGTCGTAAATCGACGCAAATCTGACGACATGCCAATTTTCATCGACGATACAAGAATTCTCAAGCATCGATCGAACGAAAGCTAAATTTTAATTAATCGAAATACCATTGACTGGGGTACTTCGAATCTTGTGTTTTACACGAGTTCGCTTCTCGCGTATAGCAGCAAACTTTCTCCAGTTAGTCTACATTCTTCCAATAACTGGCCAACTTTTGCAATAAGCATAGAATCGCGTTGTTCCAAATTGCTCGAAAGATCACGATCGCCCAAACTTTCCACGTCGTTGATAATCTTCGTATCTGCTTGCAGCATCTTCCATCGACTAATCATAATCCCTAATATACTAACGCGTCGTACGAAACATGGCTCGACTAATGGAATCGCCCGATCGGCTTTACAAATGGATCGATCCGTTATTTCAGTTATATACCACTAATAATTAATTTCATGGTCGATAAAAGTATGTTCTTCCGCAAATAGTAATAAATAACTGAAAGAGTATTCGACGATCCCGTACCGCTACGATATATAATCGAACAATTGTCCGACGACTAAGAAACGTAGAAAGGATGTTGAAGGGAAGTTTCGTCGATCAAATTTGAAGATATACCCGAGCCATCTGTAGCAATTTGCTCCACTCGTTCCACTTTTCGTTGGATATTTTTCTTTTCAACGATTGATCGAGAATCGTCCGAAACAAATGTTGTTTTCGTTCAATTTCGCGGACATTTGTAGAAAACTTAGAAATTAAAGAAATATTCTATAATAGTTTAATTCGTGAGAGCGAAAGCTCGTGAGCGCATAGCATCGACATCGTTTAAACGACTCGTCATTGAACGAAATATCGCGAAGGTCTATAGATTAGTCCGGTATTCTCAATGAGTTCCCAATGATCCACGAAATATCTCGCGTCGATAGACGAAACTCACTATCATCGTTTTGGTTCCGATCAAGGCGGAAAACCGGTCCAGGCGAGGAAAAATAAACATCCATGCATGTTTCATGAGGGATAGAACGTTTGAAACTCATGGAGTATTAAGCTTCTGGGTCGACGTGTACATTACCCTTGTTCTCTTCAAAATTCTTCGTTCAACGTCTGATCGCAAAAATATGCGAAGCTTGGAATAACAAATTCTTCTGCTCATACGTTGATAGTACGATGAATTTCTTTCGATATAAAGAGTCTTCCAGGGCGATAATCGTGGCAGGGAAACGATTTATATCGTTGAAGAAGTTTTCTATCTTTTAGAATATTCATCGATCCGTTATCCATTAATTTTAAACAGATCTTCCAAAGTAGGTCTCAGAGAGATTTTAAGGCGATCCATCCTCGTCTCCCAAAACAAATTCGTTCGCGGATCAATTGCGAAATATAACTAGTAGTTGAAGATTGGTCACAAATTCAGCGTTTCCGTCTCGTTTCTATTTTCGCTAAAAATATAATGCTACTTTGTCGATTATTTCTAAAAAAACAATCTTAGAAGTTTATCGTAAGATAAAATACGATAGTTACGAAAATGTCTTCTATGAACTATTTGATCGATCGAAAAGGTCTTCGTCGATGCGAAGAAATCTCGGTCCCTGAGATAATAAAGAAATAAATTTAGTTTTGAAACGTTGCAGAAAGAATGGACGTGCGATGGGGAAACGATCGAAGAGACTTTCTTCTTCCACCGTTCGAGACATCGTTAGTAACAAAAAAAAGTCGCGTAACAATACTCACGCACAAGAGGAACGTAAAAAGCAGTCGTGAAAATCTCTGCAACAATCACGATGATGGCGGAAACCTAAAACTGCTGTTAAGTCCCACGAGTTCTTTCCATAACAAAGGATAAAGGTTCTCTGAAACGGTTCTCTGAGTAAATCCGATTTCCTCTTTTTGGAGAAAAAAATACACGCGCTACTAGTATAGTATTTAGAGAACTTCGGTAGACGGCGGAATAACGTCTGTGTTTTTCGAAAGAGCAATGTACGAATACGTAAACAGCTGGAATCTGGCACGAAGCAATTTATAACGTTTGAGTAGCACCGGCGCGCGATAACAGAAATATTGATGTTTATTTAAATTACATCGCACGCTCGTGAGACAACTTCTTTTCTTAATTCCTCCCCTCAATTTGCACGCTAAAAAGGTCAGCGAATTTAGCGAAGTAAAAAACGAGAATTTAAGGTTCTGCGATGATAAAAGCTGCGGTGTAAAATTTTCCAGAGGAAAGAATTTAATTTTCCATAAAATTAAATCGAACCTCTTTGGTTAAAAAGAATCTTCCGTATCTATAAAATCTGCAATTTCTAACGCAGATGGAAATTGTTTTAGATGGTAAATTTTCAATAAACTGGTACGGTGATAAAGTTCGTATCGAAAGCCTCTTTGCGTCTATTCGTATCAGCGAATTCATTGAATTTCCGCAATGTAAGCTTCGAACAATCCGATAATAGAGTACCGATATACATGCACTTTATTGCACATTTCTCAGTGTTTATTGCCTATCGTAGACGCGAAACAATTATATATTCAAAGGTAGAAAATTGTTTAACAGCGGCAAATCGTTTAGCGCTAGCAATATCCGCCTAACATAAAAGTGCGAATGCTTCTATAGCGGCCCATGGCCGTAAAGAAAGTTCCAGGGTTAAGCGGATGTGTCGCCCGCATGACCTGCGAAACGACGGCCGAGGTCAGGACGTCGTAAAAGAATAAATCCTGGGACTTACGAAAATGAGCAAGGGCTTTCGACAAGAAAAGATCCGTTTGTCTATCTCGGAAAAAAACTTTCTCTTTCGGGAATCCCGGCAACCTATATGAAGGGAAACGAAAGACACAGTTAGAAACAGTCGCAGCCAGAGTAGCGCGAGTGATCAGCGAAGTCGAGTCGGGGGAATACGCGAAGAGTACAAGTACGGCCCAGATAGCGCGTACTAACAAAACTATCAGGTCGTCATCGTACTGGCTCCTGCTCGCGGGTCCGCGTAATCTGTTGCGCGGGTACACGTCAGTGTCCACGAGGAAGGAAATCCTTGAACTCCTGTCGATCACGAATATACGGCGGGATACGAAGCCGTCGTCGCACGCCGCGTTTACGGATGGCTGCTCGCGTTTCCCTGGTTCCGACGACAAGGAGAAAGGAATTTCGCGATATCGAGACTGAGCGGTTGTTGGTATTTCGAAAGGAATTTTGTTCACGAAATCACGTAAAAGGATGCGATTAAAGAAAACGTCGGCAAATATCAAACGTTATTTATCGATTTTTATAACATTAACGTCCTTTATTCCTTTTTTTTTTCCTTTCTCGAGGAGGGGAAAATGCTATTACACATAGCCAGTAACTGAGTATGTGGGACTCGGCGGATGGAGTCGCCATACCCACTAAAAACCCCTGCTCTGTCCGCTCCTCTTATGGTACAAGAACCCCGGAACCAACCCCGGAACCAACCCCGGAAAAAGGAGCCGATATAATAAATTTAAATAAAATCGATAAATTGATTTCGTCTTGTCTCTTATCTTATCGAATATTCTTATCTAATCGAATCAGCAAGAGACAGAGATCGTAATATGTTTAGTGTTCTATATAAGCGCGATAGAAAGCCGAATGCAGTGGAACGGGTAGACGAGATTTCATCAGATTGTAGAATTGGTCCGCGCGATTTTTATGATTAGACTAAAAGAGAAACTGACGAATAACAAAGAGTATACGTGTCTACGATAATTTTCCGCTAACTTTTGTTCAAGTGGATTGCGTCCTCGTAGTTATCGTAGTCGTTTCGTAGCATTCTCCAATGTCTGCAACGTATATCGCTTCTTCTTTCTTACGATAAGCACGAATAACGTTATATAGCGAGCAATGGTAACGTAAACGTACAACGATTTTCATGAAACGAAAACGCACTTTGTGTAAAGAGCTTGCCCATTATCGAATGTTGCGAAGGCGGCTTAAAGACGAGTCGAGTCCCTTTCGCGAATCTAAAGCGTATTCTCGAGATAGTTCGACAACGTTCGTTAAATCCTGGAGATACGTACGTAGGAAACGACATAGACTCGCCAATGCGACGCATTAGTTGAAAAATGAACGACCAAGTTACGTGCGGCGTTTTAAATAAAAGGAAACATGCGCGACAATGGACATGAAATAGTTACGAAACAGGCCAACGACGGGAAATATTCTCTCCTTTCATCCCCCCTGCGTGTCCCAGAATCCTCGTGTCCCGGTAACCCGAAATTCCCGCGTCTTCCTTCTTCTTTTACAAGGACTCTTTTTTCCTTATTTACAGGCATTCGATAGAATTTCATATTCGCGATTCGGTCCGTACATTCGCTAAAATAGAGGAACAATGACTTTCTAAATTTACGTCGTATCGAAAAATCATGCGACCTTATTATTCGCATTGTTTCTTGAAAATACTATTTCCTTCCGTTAAATATTCCTGGTGCTCGGTACAGCGACTTCGCGAAATTTAAAACGTAATCGTAATAAACATTGTTTTTGTACCGTGCGGACCAGCTTAATTACGCGAGTCGATTATCAAACAAGCACAGTGTTGGGTATATATTATACATAATAAATTATCGTATTCCCGTAGTTGAAAGCGTAACGACGAATCGCCAGAAACGCGTTTCCGTTTTATCAGTTTCCTCTCTTTACATTCGCGAACAATAACTTGTAATTAACAATTTATATTTAATAAAATGCTTTTATTCGCGAGACGCGTGATTCAGCACGCGAAGAGAATTTTAAAATTGGTACGGTCTAATTTTATTGCCACGTACACGATAGTCGACAAATTACGAGTCATTATGCTTTCAAACGGCAATTGAAAAAACGCCATCGCTAAATATAAATGACGTACAACGAAATGAAAATATGACTTTTAAATATTGTATTTGGAAAACTTTGGAGAAATGATACGACAACTGAATGCACGTAATAAATACCAAATATGTATATGTATGCACTCCCTTTGAAGCCACACCGAGGCAGATGTCACGTACGATAGAGTATTTGAATTTCCACAAACCTAGAGTTATAGCGCTTGTTTCGCGCAGTGAAACGTATAAAGAAATGAAACTATGTAACGCAATGATTAAAATTACATTGAAACTGACGTTGAAATTTATTTAGAAAGAATGAAACGGAGAAGCGTAAAGGTACAAAAGATATACGAACGTTATTTTTAAACTTGGAAATACGAGCATTCGAATAATTTCTAGAAATTCTTATCACGATAAATTTCATTATAACAATTCCATTATTTACCAGACAGATATCATAACTGAAACGAAACAAGAAAATAATTTGAATTTATGAAAATAAAGTTGTTATGCACGAAAAGCAGACGTTTGTAATACTATTAGGGATATAAAGCTTCTCGAGTTTCCTTTCAGAAACGGTTCCGTAAGAGATGAAAATAGTCAGAAAGTTTTCCTTCGCTCCTCCCAAGATTCTCATGTTCCCTGTTTTGACCTAGCTTTTCAGAAAGCCAGGACAAACGTTCCACTATATACAGAATTTTTTTAAACCGAACAGAGTTGTCATATTTAAAATATGTAATCCAAAATGCACGAGCCGTCGACTTTTCCACTAAAATCGAAAATAATTGCAACGAGAAACAAGATACGGCGGAACAATCGAGCGAAATAAAAAATCCAAGTACGGATTATGATCAAAGAGAAGGTGAGAGAATCGATGGAAGAATTTATCGCAACGAGAAACGTGGGACGATAGACAGACCGGAGCCACAAGTACCGCAGAATTTCTATTTTTTGTCGTTTCGCGTTGCAAACAATCGGTCGATCTATCTCGCTGATTCAACGATGCACGCGATATAATCGTCGCAGATTTTCCCACGCGAAGCGCAATGGGAGAAAAATATCCGGTGCAATTTTCGAATTTTTAAAGAACGTTAATGCCAATTTATAAAGCTGAGATTCTCTGGAAACTCTGCTATCTCTCGCTGCTAATCGCGTTTACATAGGCACTTAGGCAGCCGATTGCACGTGGTATCTTGCATTTTAAACTTCCATGTCGCGTCAACTCTAGACCAAACTCGTCTCTTCAAGAATCGTACCGAACCGGTGACTGGTTTTCGAGTAAAAGAAAACCCCGTTTAATTCAACCCCGACCCTATTGCGCAAACGTCTCTCGCCTCGGCTTAATTGAATCGTGCTCATCGTAAAGGGTTGCATTCGTGCGATGCATCCAGACGAGTAATTTAAAACCAAGCTATTTCATCGAGCTACGATTCTCGAGAAACATTCCGTACAAGTGTCTGGTGAATAATAAAGTATTCGCGGCGCCTTCGACGGTTAGTGGCACAACCGCTTCATTGTATCTGTACACAATAATTCCCCGCGCTATTCAACCAAGATGAGCTTCCCTCGAGAAGATTTCATGATTTTCACCGTCGCGTGTTCGAGATGCCTTTACAGAGATATAAAACCAGCGAAACTTTATTCTTTCGTAACAAACTGCGTATTACGCTTTATCGCAAATAACGAAACGATTATATTGTTCAGGATTGGTTTATCGTTAGTAGAACGATGTACAAATTTATTTGCATAACATCAACAAAAGGTAGGCGAAATAAACGAACGTTAATCTACATTTACTTTAGTATAAACTGCAGTGCAATTTAATTAACCGCTTGCATAATCTAAGTAAGTAATCTGAATATCTGAATACCTTGAAACGAATATTTCGTATGTTGCAACCTAACATACCACAAGACTCTAGGAAGAGCTTTTGTTAGCCGTGTAATAACCACAATTTCGCGTGGGCCAAATTACTTTTCGCGTCCTTTCCACGAGTGCTTAAACCAAGCAAACCAAGAAACAAAGAGGGAAGTGAATAGTACGGAGAAGATGAAAAGCATCGGAGATCTATGCGCGCCGAAGAAATTAATTATCGAGTTCCACCGAAACGAGATTGTCGGAAATAGATCGTTTTCATATCAGAAACCGTAAAAGTACTACGAGAGTTCAGTGTCGAAGCCGTTCCTAGTTGGCGGAAGAATTCTCGATCCTTAAGAAAACCGTAGTAAATGAATGGCGACGAAGGAGAAGCTCCTGGCGAGCTAACTCCGCTTACAGGCATTTTCGTTCGTTACGTAGCTTTCAACAATCGTAAGATTCGCTATTCATGAACGAGACAATGGAATTTATCTCGACAACTGCTGCGTTGTCTCCTTAGAAGTTCTACGGAGATGATTAAATATTGGGAATAAAATTACACCGTAGCGATGGCAATTTTGTACTTTCCTTTACGAAAGCCACGTAATAATCGACGACGCGATGACGAAAATGTGATTCTTCCGAGTTTCTCGAATCGTGCGGGCAACATGCCAATGGGGTTAAAAGCTGTAAAGGGAATAACGCGCCTGTGAATGATGTAATATCGCTGTAACGTCGACTTTACTCTTTTACCGGAGGTATCCTCCAATGCGGTATTCCCAAATGTACTTTTACCTCTATATAGTTGCTTTGAATACGAAACGAAGATTTACCGGGGGAATAGTAATTTTACGCGTAATTTGTTCCCCCTGCTATTATAATAATTATAATAAAATAAAATCTTTTCGACCTCTGTCTGCAACATCTTCGTTCCAGATTCGCGAAAACGAATCCTCAGGCAGACTACAAACGCGTATAAATGCGTCGAAATCTAATCGAACCAAAGTACGAGCGATCGAACTGGCAGCGTTCGAATAACTTGAACGAATAAACGAGCCTGGGGTGATCGATGCAAGAGATTGGTCTGCGAGTTTTGCGAGCTCTCACGACCACTTAATGGACCTTGAAAATTCTCAAGAGCTCGCGTCGGCATCGCGCCGCAAGAAGGACACCCGCCCGACCATCTCTCACGTGCACGTACCAACTTTAACGTATTAACTAACGATAAACTTTTACAGATCGATCGTAATATCGCTTTATTATGTCTCTAGAATCTCGATTCGAATGTTCGTTTCCCCTCGAATAAGATTTACGGACGGATCTCGTTCTAGAAGATGATACAGCGAAAACCTCTTTTCACGAGCTGCTCTATTATTAATTGATCGTCGTTCGAACCGGATTTATTAACGGATCGACGGACCACTTGGAATTTCCTGAGGGCCGGATATCACGAACCTTTCGATGATCAATGATCGTGCGGGGTTATTTTCTTTTATCGCGAAAGATACATTTTTAATACGATAAAAATCTAAAGACACTCGTTTGAACGAATCGTCGATTCGATCGCCGAATACAAACTGGAACGGACAAACTAGATCGAATACAAACTAGATGCGACAATAGTGACAACCGATTTACTTTTCTAAATGCAACTTCGCCTAATTCCAGTGTACCTGCCAGCAGGCCGGACTCGTCCTTGATCTATTTCACTGCATTTCAGCACGGATCCAGAAAGCTATTCGATTACCAACGCTCGATACACGTGCACGTTCGAAAGACCGTTTAAAATGTTTTCGGACGAGTATGAAACAATCGAAACAACGAAACTCGATTGACAATTTGGAAACTTCGTTACGATACGATCTGTAAATTTGCCTGAATCGTCACTGTCCTGTCGTCCTGTGAATCACTGGCAAAGCCAATATCGATAGAAGAGTTAAAGCAAATGTACGTGCTGAGACATTCCTAATCTTTCAAGACTGCAGGGTTTATACAGATTTTGAGATCCGGATGTGTTGTTACGATTCTCGTCACGTATCGAAACACATCTTCCATATGGGGGTTGCATTTTGCATTCGGAAGCGGTAAGCGTTTCTTTAAATACTGTAACAACTGTGTATGCATATCGGCAAATCGATTTCTAATACAAAAATATTTGCACACGTTCCGCTCATATCACGCATACTTCGTTATCGATAACCGATATTTGCATGAACAAAAACCTATGCGAAACTCGTTGCAAGAGGTATGAAGCAAAAGGCCATTGTAACAAGCATCGAATATCGCGTAAATGCACAAAAATTTTCGTAACAGTTGTCAGTGAAGAAATTACAATAAAGCCCAGTTACTGATATTTTTTTCAATCTCGCAACGCGATTTATTCAGAAAAATGACAAGGATGATATTTTGCGATAGAATTACCAACGAAGCGAACTATGATTTAACCAGCGTTCATTGAATACTAACCGCGGTTAACTAAACCAATCGGAGAATTCAATCACGAATCAATCACGAATTTCTTCCGTTTATGCAAAAATAATAGAATCAAACGGAAACGCGTAAAAAATCCTCATACCGTACGAATGTTATTCGACGACTGTATATAACACGAGTTAATTAAATAGGATTCCTTGGGCTTTATCGTGTTACGGTTTAATTAAAGCCTGATACAACTTCGTTAATTATTATCGAACCGGCACAACATACTGCTGTCGTAGTAAGAAATTGCTTATTCCGTTTCCTCATTGGATTCCATTTCAGTAAAATCCTTTTCGCGAACTGTCAGTGACAAGTGTTGCCATAGTTTGTCCTCGAATCTCACGTTACACGCAAACTATGGCGTTGATGTATCTCTCGCGTATAACTTTCTCTATAGCCTCGATTGTTTCTGTTTTGTCAATGATTGTTTACTTGCTTCGCTACCATGATATAGGAAATATTTCGTGACGCATATCGCGACTCGTATTTGCAAGAATTTACGAACAAACAGTTTCCTATTAGCCGCATACGTTCTAATAAAATAATTTTAATAGCTGTCGTTTTATCACAACTTATGGGTGCTCGTTGTCAATGTTCGCTGAAATAATTCTTCAAATCGTGCGTAAATAGGACTTATGCTGATATAAATTACGCGTAAAATGGCATATATTTTAATTAAATAAAATTTAAAACGAAAGGAATGTATTAAAAATATATATAAGATCCTGATATTTATATAAGTATCATTGCCAGTCTATCGCACTCAAACTTTCCCTTTTTGCAGAGATTGCAAATATCGGACGATTAAAACACGTGTTCGCGACGCGCGTCTTTACGGGCGTATAAATTTGAAACGCAAAGATCGTAGCTAGAGCGACGTAACGGTAATTCTCCGCAATTACGCGTTTGCCCGCAAATGGACGTTTCGCGTTAATGCTACCGTCTAACACCGAATTACAGGTACGTAAGTTCTAATTTAAACAAAGTAGACGACATTAATGGAGACCGCTGTTTGAACTCAGTCGCGAACAAAAGCTGAATTAGAAATTAAATCGGAAACAAAAGCCAATAAAGTTAGTCACGGAATAAAAGGAGCTGCGATTACTTATCCAGACTTAACGTCTTCCATAACCATCGCGATATTTAATTCCATCTTGGTTTCTAGGTTGAGGACTAATGCAAACTTAAGCCAACGATCGATGGCTGCTCTCAGGCAGATCAATGTTGCAAAGATCCATTTGCGAGACTATCGGACGTTGTCGAGATCGTGCTACTGGGACTTAAGGTTGCTCGAAGATCGTGAAAAGTGTAGAAATGGCGCGGTTGGCATCCGAGGTTGCTCTAATTTTAAGGACAATTACGCAATTCCATGTATCACGTTCAAAATATTGTTTATGTCTATAAATATTCAAAATGTATCGTGTGCAGAATCAGAAAGCGCATAGGGCAAGCGTACGTTGAACAAATTTCGATGCAACGTCGTAGCGTATTGAATATCACGAGTAGATCGGCTTCCTATTCCAAACTCGTCATATTTTTTGCAGGCAATTTCAATATCCCGAGCCACGTAGTTCGCCGCACTCGGCCAGATCGGCTCGTCTTTTTACCGTGACAGCGTAATATCGGGATATACTACTGTCACGACTCCTGCGTTATTCTACTTTCATGGAACGAAAGATCCGCCATTCCTACCGAATCTACATCGATCTAAAAGTGAAATCAGTTTTATTCGCGTTGTCCGCTAGGAAATGATATAAATTCGATAGCCGGAAGGAGGCTCCTGACCCGAGATCCATTACGATATCAAATCGTAATTGATACCACTTCGCAGCGAACGTAACACGGCTGTTCAAGTAGCTTTTACTTCCCGCTGTCCGATTCGCTAACGGAATAGTAACAACTTCGATCCCGTATCTATTCGCCGCGTTTCCCTCCAACGTGCTATTACGTTCTATCCGCGTGATAATCATCGACAGATGTAACATTCAAAGCACTTCCATTCTTTTATACGGCTACTTTTCTCGCTTTCAACGATAATTAATCGTTACACGAAAAACGAGTAGATGCTTTCGTATCTATTATCGTTAGTGGAACATAAAGAGGGGATATCGACGGTAATAAAGAGATAGGAATCTACAAAAAGTTGCGTGGGTGAATACCGAGAAACTTCGTGGAAGACATAAAAGGAAAAGGCCACTCCTTTCGTTCGAGGTTAGCGAGAGCATATACGATAATCCGTAGTATTTCGATAAGATAGGAGCAGAACGAGGAAGACAAGGAGAAAATTTCACGAGCTCGATTTTCTGCATATTACCGATCCACGCCGCTTCCACGACAGCGACGATGCGACCGAAGACGTACTCTGTCGTTTAACGAGACCGAAGGAAAACTACTGATGAACTTAGTACTTAACGCAAGTCATAATGTAAGCACGTACACAGAAACAGGATCCACCGCTTTTCAAGTAAAAGCTGCAACTTTCATCAGGTTCGAGCGAAGACCGGTATTTATCCTTGGATAGGAAATTGAAAGGCGACAAAATTATTTAGAATTATTTCAGAGATAAAACGTGGCAAAGCGTTATTCGAATCTTTTGCAACATAGCGAAGCTAATGCCGCTTCGACTCTTTTATCAATTTTGCTCTGCCTTTCAGTCGCGAAGAGCATAAAACCGTGAGACAGAGTACGGAAAGCGTAAAAAAAAAGAAAGAAATGTGAAAGATCATCTAAACTTTAAACTTCCGAGAGACATAAAATACGATGGTTACAAGGTGTTCGCAAACATTTTACGACCACGCAACAATTTTCTCGCGGCTGGTTACGAATAGTTCTGGAAATTTACAATAGTACTTTATATACCTACTTCCTTTATTCGGAAAAGTCTTGACGTGTACACTACCGAGAATTATCTATACGTACGATAAAGAACAGTAGAAGGGTTGCGTCCGTAGATTGAAAAAATAAAAGAAAATGAACAAGATAAAACAGGAACACCTCGTGGGCTTTAGATAAAATTGGAGTGGTAAAAATTAGTCTGTTTACATCCACGTTAGTATAACTATTATTAAATATATATGTATAACTACTAAATGAATTTTCATGAGGTTTTCTCTGTTGTATAGCTCAGTGCCCAAGATAGAAGATAGGATATTTGTAGAAGCTGAGAAACAACCTGGCATCTAGCAAGTTGTATATGCTTGATCGTTCCTGTGTTCGATAGACAAAACAAGCAACGGTGGTTATTGTTTACGTGGTGTTCTGAAATCGAACCCTCTTATAATTTCATATTTTTTAAATTTTATTACGGAGAATAACTCGATCGTTAGTAATAAAAACATATGTAGGAATTCCACTCGTGAAGAATCATCCGTTTAAAAATTGTTCCGTATATCGGTAGTAGTCGAGGCGAACCAAGTCTACGACCGAACCGCGTCGACCTGCGAACAAGAAGCTAGCGTTTCGTAAATAACGAACAGCAGCATGCAAATGGATAACAAACAGACAACGACAAACTACACGCTATCTATTCGCAAACACCAACGAGGGAACATCTTAATGGTTGCGGGCTGTTTGATTTGCATTCGAACTTTATTCGTGCGAACGTGAGTCATATACGAATGTCATGAAGAAACGCGAAAGCCACAGGTGATTTACACGGTACGACGAGCTTTTCTATACTGGGTACGCTCCAGCGAAACTCCATTTTGTTGTTCGGTCGTATATCTATTTAAGTCACCGCGATATCGTAGTAATCCCCAAATTTAATACCTTTGGAGTTTATCCTATCGATCCTTTTGTCAGTTGGGCGAACTCATTGGCGAAATTACGGAGCACGGGAACAGCAGCAAGTTCAGTGTCATAGGAGGAACATAAATCGGAAAAGCACGATCTTGAGGCGATTGGTGTGCTTTGACGGTTGAACGGGACAGCAGGAGCAATCGACTCCTTTGTAGCTATGTATGTTGCACGCCGATGCATACAGAGTTAATGACGATACATCGCGGTGAACAGTTATGCTCAAACGCTAACGATATTACGATCGATGCAATTAGAATGGTCTGACCGTGGAAAAGCCACGAGCGTCAATGGTCTTCGAAAACCAAACCCGAAAATGACGCGCCAACGAAATTAACTTTTGTCGTTCCGATTTCGTTCCAATTCGTCGCACTATCCGCCGTTGATCGATTGTCCATCGAATAAAAAGCGAATACGAAGCGGAGGTTGATAGTCTGCACACCCGATAATCATGGAATTATTTTCGCCGCAAAATTACCTACGCGTCGCCCGGATTTTTACGTAAAAGAGTTCCGCGTGATATAGAATATTTTCGAACGAATACAAATTAAAACGAGAAAACCTCGGAAACTGTAAAAAACTGTGACGTCGAGAGTATCGTGCGTAATTTGTTTTCTGCTTCTCCGTTATTTCTTATTACTCCCGCTGGAATACGTAAAGCTTGACGCTAATTCAGCCGATGTTATTTATCTGTGCGCCAATTAACACGAACGATGAATCGTTCGTCGACATAAGCGTCGCAGTGTCTCGGCACGATTACCTTCAATTTTCTGTTTTTATCGAGAAAGTTGGATAACGCAAGTCATCGCACGGAAGTAGAATACATTTACAAATGGGAAACGAACGACACAGAGAATCCGATGGCTTCGTTAGACTCAAAGAACGATAACAGAGATTCTCTCGAAATGAATCTACTTAACAGGGAACGACGAAACGTTAGTTGGCTCATGAGCTTTACGATAAAACGAAAGACAAATATCAAGTTCTTAATACGTATATTAAATTCGTAAGAAGTTTCGCGAATGAAAACGCTTATTCACTGACCGAAAAAGACACGAAACGTTAATACTAATAATAATTAACGTACATGTAAAACTTTTAATGTACGTCGTCTGCCCTGTAAGATTCGGAATCACGATAATCTCAATATTTCATCGAACAAATAATCTTTGCCCGAAATAGATTCGAAATTGCTACGAACACGCGACTTCTTCGTAATAATTGAATCCTCGAATGCGAGCAACGAGCTTTTATCGTTAGCACGATTCTTAAAATCGTTAGTTTTCGGAAGAATGTGCGTCATGACTCGCGCGTTCCGAGAAGAAGTTCCACATCGTCGTTTACGAAACGAGTATTAGACGTCTCGAGTTCACCTAACGTCATCCAATCCGCAGTTTGTATCGTCTAGAGTCTAGAGAGCGGTCTAAAAATACGTGTCACGTTTAATTCCGGTAATTGGGTCGTACGATCTTCTGTTGGCGGTTCGCAATGGTTTTTACGTGCAACCGAAAGATGGTCGAGCGGCGAGGACGGATGCGAAACATTATTTTAACAACGCTCGACGATATGAACGCTGTCCTTTAAACGATTCGGACGAAGATGTAAATAGGGTGTCGGTGGTACGCGGTTGATCACCGGCTGAGAGATCGTAAATCACGCGTTGCCCGTGACAGATATCCCTGTGATCTATGCGAAGACCTGCTCGCTGCGCGTCTCCAATGACGATTATAGAATACTGCAAATTGTTGCTCGGTCGGCCGACCCTTTGTCGTCGATAGAAACCAACGAACTCGACATGTTCGACGAGCCGCTGCTTGTTCAAGCGTTTTCTTTCCTTTTTGTTGAAATGAAATTCCTTCTTCGAGCGGAAATCCCTGAGGGAAGTTAATCGACCCGTACTTGATCCGGATTGCACGAGTACACGAGGAAACGCGATAAGCGCTACAACGTAAGAATGCAAGGCAAATATCAAAGATAACACAGGTGCAATCGATGAACGATACTCCTAGCGACAGTTGTCCTTGTTCCTGTCGCTTACGTCGCTAGATAAAACGAAATTCAGTTACCTGTTCACTCTCGTCTATGCGACCTTTGAATCCATCCAAACGTAAGTCATCCGTTTTATCCGGAAAAATCGTTTTATAAGACCTTTCGTTTTCGGGTATCCACCACTCGGAGAGGATCTCTCGAGACTTTTTCTTCGGACTATTCTTCCATGAATTCCAGGGGATACGATTCGCCGTCCGAAATCCCGCGAGGAAGACAACTTTCAACGAGCAATTTCTCGCGATAAACGGTTATCTTCGTAGCGAAATTTTGGAACATTGGCAACTTTCGAGCTCGGCCACCAACTCTTCTCTATCTGTCATCGACAACGCGACCATCGTAGATCGAACGAGTTACTCGAAATCTCGCTGAAACCAATGTCGTGTTTTCTTTATATGTTTGAAACGTTCGACAGGATCAAGTGTATTTCTTCCAAACGAAATTCTTGACTTTCGTTGATTCCACATGAACGTTCGAGGTCAGGTTGTATCGCGTACGCGTCGTTTCGCGGTAGAGAGATCGCCGATAGCCAAATTCCAAACGTGAAACGAGTTGAGCTCTAGGCGTCGACCAAGCGATCGTGATTGCCCGTGATACTGTAATTAATCGAGCCTGTTACGCGGTAAAATGCTAAAATCGCTCGAGGAATCTCCGGTTGTTCGTCTTTGCTCGCATTTCCCGAATGCAAGGTAGCCTCGGCAGACGAATATTTATGCAGATTTTGCGGTCGAAAGACGAAAATTGTTGCGGTCGAGGAAACGCTTACGCTACTCCGAGGAACGGTATATTAACGAAAAGAGAAGATTAAGGCGACAGGGAGGAAAGATCGCGCTTATCGTACGTACCGAGTACTAACTGGATTTCGAGAGACAAAAATAAAAGAGTAGTCTCGGGATTCAAGCAGTCTCGTAAGAAGCTTTGCATATTAATCGCTGTATCTTAGCCGCGCGAGCACGCTTTCCACGATGGAATCGGAAGCATCGAAGGGCGAAACGTACAAGATCGGACGAGAGGTACGATTAACGATCGAAGAACCAATGCCGGTAGGTCAAGCACCGCGTAGATCGATCCTTCGAGCCGGCTCTGACGTCGCGTCGCGATATGAATGAAAGTAAAGATAGAGAAGGATGGAGGTCGAACGAGAACGAGACGAATCGAAGCGAAAGGAAGAGAGAGGAAAGGTGGAGAAATACGCGGGCGAGAGAGTGGGCGGCGAGAAAACAGAGCCAAGAACTAGAAACGAAATCGGAGAGGGGGAGAAGAGAGAGAGAGAGAGACTGGCAGATCGAACGAGATTAAAGGAAGAAAGAACAGCGAGACAGAGGGTTGATCCTCGTGGGGGAACGACGTCGTAAAAAGAGACGACAGAAGGGAAAAGCGGAAAATAAAAAACAGAAGACAATAGGAAAGAATGGAAACGACGCGTAAAAATGAAGCGACGAAAGAAACAAAGGGTAAAAACAAGGGACGAGGAAGAAGCCGAGGAAGGATGGAAATGAAAAACTATGACGATAGCGAGAAGAACAAAGACGGAGTGACGTAATGCTGGTAGGGGAAAGAGAGAGAGGGAGGAGAAACCGCGCAGGCGGCGTCCACTGCCAGGGTCACTCGTCGTGCGTTCGCGAATGCTCTTGTGCTCGGATCATTCTCTTAGTGGAGCACTCAGTGCGCTGCAAGCGCTCCGAGACTGCGTGTCGACTTTACGACCTCGAACGAAGAAACGAGGGATTCGCGAAAATTCATCTTTTCAATTGCAAGCTACAAATGTGAAAATGAATTTTTCAACGCGGGAACGCCGTACAAAGACTCGAAACGGATCGTAAGAAATTTTTCAGCGAATCGAAAGTCCGCTTCGGGCTGGCGGGATCGAATTTGCGCGATTCGCCCGGCTAAAAAAAGAAAACAAACGAGATAGCGGCACTCGAGTAAAATTCTGAACGAAGATTCGGGGCAAAGTGATATATCGACGGGCGTGCGACGATAATTTTAGAACGAAACCTTTCGTCCGGTTCCAGGTGCCAACAAAACGACAAAGAGACGTATGAACGAACGAGTAAGGTGTAAGCGTGATTAAAAATTGCATCGCGTCAAGGAAGCGAGGGACACGAAGCGTCTCTCGAATCATCGGTGAAAAACAGCGCTCGAAGAATCTTGCAAAGTTCGAAAGTGTAGCCTGTGTTTGAAGATATCGCTGCTGGTGCAACGACGAAGCAATATATACGGGATATCAGGAAGAAACTTTTTCGAAGGTGCGAAAATGGAACACAGATACGCGGCTGTTTTAAAATATCATATCGTCGCGATATCACCACCGCTTTTCCAATCAAAATTTCCTCATGATTAATATTGCGCCTAACTATTCCCACGTTCCTACGCCTACAGTCATTTCTATCAATCTTCGCTCCCTCCGACGATGCGATTCGCGATGTGTTTAAGTAGGTATAAGCAGACTCGGTGTCGTCGTTCGAGTATCGAGTGTCCAAATATCAAAGCTCGAGCCTCTTAGCAAGCCGTTGCTCCGAAAAGGCGTTTTCCCTCGTTACGGATAACCGACCCTTTTTCGATTATCAAGTCTGCTCGCTATCTAGATCGAAATCGCGGTAGAAATTAATTACTAGCGTCTCGATAACGTTTCTCGATAACGTTCCACTTGACCACCTTTTTCTACCAGTACTCATTCCGCTAGGATTCGTTGGAATTCGTTCGATTCCTTCGCTTGTTCGTTCGGACTTTGTCTTGCGGTTATGGCGAGTGTAACTTCGGTCAATCGCATAAAAATCGCCGGGTTTCGTGAAAAGTCAATCATTCTTTCACGGAGACGTTTTAATTGTGGTGGACGAATGACAAACTAGCGAGATACTAAGTGTCACGTTTCGAAGAGTTTTGCTATGGAAAAAGAATCGCTCGCAACCACCGGAAGAAAGAAACCGTATGTTTCCATACGGTATAGCATCGACACGTTAATTACAGTTTTATGAATTTTGTTGGCGATTCAAACTCGGAAACAGAACGGATCCGGATCGGTGATTAATAGAAGAATCGATTTCCGTCGAGGCAAAACAATGGCCGAGCAAAGTTTGTTTCAACGAAGGGGCGAATCAAATGTAAATTGCACGGCATTGCGCGACGCGGAACTATTTCACCAGCGAACACGAAATTACATTTTAGCGGGAATCATCGTCACAGAAGCTGTGCTTTCTCGTTCGTCTCGCCTTTTGCAATGGCCGATAAACCGCGAGACAGTTACTTCTGACTGATTTTTTCCAGTTCTCGAAGAAATTGATAATTTCAACGTGTCGCGTCGAATTTCAATGAACCCGGGATTGCCATATAGCAGAACGGTTCGATTAACGAAGAACGAATTCGTGTGAAATCTGGTGAAATCACAGAAGAAAGCGGCAAAGTCGAGGCGTCGGGATGCAAAGAAGAACGGTAAAGGGGAATTCGATAATACCGTGATCCCTATGGCGAGTAGCAATCGCAGAGGGATAAACTCGATTATCTCGGCTTCCCGAACAGCGATCATTCTCACGATCTCACACGGAAGAGACACAAAAAGAGATCGTAGCCTCGAGGACCAATCGATCGCGTTAACGCGAAACGACCGTCCAAAGAAAACCGCTTCGATACCACGATATTGCGATAAGGGACGAACGGATGGCAACAATCTACCCGTTTGACCTTCCCACTTTTTCTCAAGAGGCAAACAGAAGAACCCGAGAAAGTCCGGGTTCAACGGGAACAATCATAATCGACTTTCGAAGCAAACGATTTCAGATCCCTTGGACGTCGTCGACCGCCAAGGGAATCGCATTACGTCTATCGAAAGAAATTAAACTTACGATTATCTACGTGGACGAAGAGCGCGTACAGCGATGATAATTCGCCTCGTGAACAGACATGCAACGCGAACGAAGAGTAAGAGTGAAACGTCCGAGATAGCGGTGATTTTAATCGACGAAGCTAACAAAGTGGAACGATGCAGTTATCAAATACTCGATAGAAACATTGTTTCAGCGATTTCAACGTAAACCAGTAGATCTCCTTTAAGTACAAGACATAGAGAAGCAAAGTTTGCAAGAACTTTTATACAGAACGGTGTGCAAGTTCTCGTTCGAGCGAACGATTTAACGTACGGTCTTGTTCGTTCCATTGTGATCGAAAGAACTCGACTTGTCCCGTATTGGTTAAGCTTAACAGCAGCTCTTTCCCACTAACAAATTTTAATCGGTCTCGTACAGCGAATAGAATTTCGCGAATCTTGGCACGTCGGCAGCCAGAAGGAAACGCGATGTACGTATCTATACACCCCAAAAATCGATGAAAGGAAGGACACGCTGCAGCATCTGACGATAATCTCCGAGACGCGCGTGATCGCGGACACGCATCGACTTGCGACTCTGATTCCTTTTACGTACATTCCCGCGATTCATCCTATGATTCGCTCTCACACGCGATAGCGACGATTGTTAGTCACCGCGAGAGTCGATTAATTATGTCACGGTTTCACGATATGCAAATACGCGCATCTGGATGCGCGGGCTGATACGTCGCCATTCACCCAGGTGAGCACGTCGAATTACCATTAACGATATTCTGCCTATCTTTAAACGTAATCGAGAAATTGCACGATAGATTTAAACGTTACCGAAATGTTCGATGTAATTGAAAGGACGAAAAACCTAGCAAACCTAACTGTCGAAACATGCGAAGGGGAATTAATATTAATACGTATATTTATTGAGCACAGTAGATAATTAACCCCGTAGATTAATTTCGCCAAAACAGACAAGTATTGATTTTGATAAACCGGAATGCAGGTTTTAACGCATCTACGAGAAATTTGAAAGCGTAAAATTGCACAAGATACGCATAGTATGAAAAAATATACAAAATACTCAAAGTACGACGCTTTCTACGATACTCGATACTTGATAAATGGGACAATTTTCTACCGAGGTTCTACTTTCTTCGTTATATTTTGAAGAGCACGAATTTGCGTAAAAATCCGTAGTCTACTAATAACATATTCGATCAACTGTTTCGTGACTGCGCAATAATTAACGGGAATTCGGTGATCGAAACAAGTGCGTTCCGTCGCCCGAACCTATTCGATAGCTGTATCGCCAAACAACGAGAAATTCGTTACACCGATATGCATATCGATGCATACCGACGCTGATTAAATATTTCCTGTGATTTCGAATTTCAGCGAGTCCAGCGTATCTATCGTAGAGTATTAATCGACCTTTGATCCATCGATATTTCGCGTTCTACCATTTCGATAAACATCCGCGGATATCGTCGTAAAGCTTTTTCTTGCCTTTTCCAAGCGTTTCGGCAGCGCCAAAGGGAAAAACATGACAGTTTGATTTGTGGAAACAGTGACGCGTGAGAACACGATGGTCGTCTACGCGATATAAACGAAACGCGTAAGGCAGGAGCAACGGCGATCGAAGAATAATTTTTTCGCGATTTCAAACACATTTCGGTAGTCGTAACGACAGCCAGACCGAGAGACCATTCCGATAACGCGACGGCAAATAAAACGCGATGTAGGTGGTCCCACGTCGAGGCGAACATGACCGTAACGCTCCTAAATTTGCGATTTACGGCTAAGATTTCGGTGTCAATCGGTTCTACTCGGCCAAGTCGGCGAAGTCCATTGGGGAAAGATTAAACGTTGATACGGTCAGAGGGTACGCGAATTTCCTTTTTCAACGACGATCTATTTGTGTAAGAAAGTCTAATTTTTCACATAGCCTCGATACGTGTAACTTTGTTCGAAAACAATTTTCACATCTAGGTACGAAAAACGAGCCAAGTATTTCGGACAAATGCGAATAATTTCTTTGCGTCACAGAGTTTCGGAAACACTGATAAATCTTGTCAGCAGCGAAAGCTTCGACGAAAGAATAAATCGCATCAGTCTGCGATTAATCATCTTTGGCTCAACGTACTTCGATATTGCTCGTATTCCTGACGAATTAATTAGTCATTTATCACGAAGCAAGGAGGAACGAACAATATGAAACGGCAAACGCAAAACTGTGCTGCTGATTCATTGTGATTTCGGCGTTTAACGGAGCGAAAAATCGCTCTGGTTCGAGCAACGCTTGTTTATATCGAAAGATCTGGAATTAAGACAATCCGTTGAAACGATCAAAATCTAGTTGTGTTTTTTCACAAAATTCGTCGATGCTTATACGCCGGTAACCGACTTGCTCCTCCAAACGAGTATCTTCCACGAAGGGCTGGAATAACCTATTTGATTAAAGTCCTCGGATACCGTGCAGGTTCCATCGATGATTATCCACAAAGTACATCGAAGAAACGATGAAAGAAGAATCGATATGGTAAAATTCACCTAAAAGGAGAACTACTTTGTTAAAAGTTTTAGCAGCTTAACGATGCTCGTAAAGGGACAATAGGAAGAAAAAATCGTTATCAAACGCAATTTACGTCAGTATGGATATTACGCTTGCATTCTAAAATTTTATTCGCATCGTTCGCGTCGTTTCATTAAACGACGTCACACGTTTATGGAAAATTTCAGTTAAATTCTTGCCATGTAGGATGTTAACCATACCTCTCTCGTATTAATAGAAATTTTGCGATCGTCGCTTTTATCTCGTATGTGAAACGTTTCTCTATCTCATGCACACGGTGCGCAGAATCTCGTCAAACTTTAGCTCACGTTGATCACTTGCTTCTATGATTTTTTAATTATCGTCCAACAGGGATTAGCGGAGTTCCCCTTCGATAGAAGACTTTTCCAATTACATTAATACCCGATGATACCGTCGAACAAAACAGTTCTCAAGTGGAAACGACCGACATTGCTCAATTTAATTCGTAGCCGTAATTATTTATAACTATTGGGTAAGTTTGGCCATTTATCCGACTATTGCGTATAATTTATCCATCGATCGATAATCAATTAAGAATTCGTTAAACGTTTATCACGTATTCGCTCGATAAAATTTTTTTACTAGTCACCGTTGCAACTGACGTCGGAAAATTACCTTCGTATAATATAACAATAAAGTTGCGAGTGGAAAAATCATTTTTATCGAGTTTTCTCGTGGAAGGTAACGTATACGCATTAAAGGTATTTACGTGACGCCACACACCAGGCAATTTTCTTTATCTCGTTTATCGTACCATCACCCGAGGCCAGGATCAAACACGGAATGGAAGGGAACCGATTGCCTCTTCATCGAATTTCGAGAGAAATTCTAAGTGGACGGAATTTTATCTCGCGCGATTACAGAAAGACACTTTATTAATTTCCGTTTTATAATAAATAAGCTGTTACGACGAGAAGAAGGATAAAGGAATTTAAATTATCTCTGTAATATCTACGAGCACAAAGAGAAAATTATTAAGCGAAAAAACAGTCGATCACGCCCATTGGTTAATAAAATAGCATAGAACGAAAAGAAAACAAAAGATTCGCGGAAATTTGAACAAACCTAAACTCGTTATACCTAAATCTTAAGGGATATCGATTTTCAACGTTGCCGCTCTTCTTTGATAATCAGAGAGATCTATTTACCATGGTGAAACGTACGATAAAAGGTAATTTATCGCGTTCCATCAATTTTATCGTGTTTGAGGCGTAAAGTAAGAAGCGAGTAACTGTGGGAACGTAAAGCAAGCAGAGGTACGAGTCTCCCTAGACGTTCTGTCTGCCTTTCAAACTTCTCTCGCGTTTCTCCTGTAATAAAAAAAAGAAACACGAGAAGAAGCAAGACAAGCAGAGGCAAGGTCTATGTTCGAATGACAAAGGTGAAGATTAGCCAGGTAAATAATCATGTTTGATCTCCCCCGAGAGTCTGACAGTACGCGTCGTGTCTCGAACGAACGATCAAGATAACAGAGACTCTCTTAAGCGCTGCCAAATCCACGTCTTTATAGTCGACAGCTTAAACCGTTCCCTTGTAATCGATGTCCCGGCTCGGCTAGAAACAGACGGATGAGAAAAAAGAGCCATTCAATCTGACGAAGAAGATGCGTCATAGGTCGCCTTAAGTGGAGCTTACGGAGAAGGAACGTTAAGGAATTTTATGATAAATTCTTTCCAGCTATCAGAGATATAAGAGAACCAACGAGTATTTGGAGCAGAATTGCCTACTATCTCCACCCACTTAACCAGAAATATTCTTGGAAAATTTGAAATTTATCCGAGATGTATTTAGAAAGAAGAAACACAAAAAGTAGGCTAAACAATGGCAAAGAAAGATAAAAGATCGCTACTTCTCGATTCCGAGATCTCGTTTTAACGCCGAGCAACGTGTAGCACGCTCGTGATGCAGGAATTTGTTTTCAATGTAAATAACGCGATGGTTCTGAAAAAATCGTACACTCGCGATAGATGTACGCGAGAAGCGGAACGGAAAAAAAGAAACGAGACGACACGATTAATATCGAAAAAGCTTATCGTCGGCTCGATAAAATGGTCAGCTGTCGCTTTCGTTATTGCCAACCCTCTAAAAATACGTGTAGCTTCAGTCTTCGACTCTTCTCGCTTCGACTCTGAGTCAACTATAGGAACTTCTTATCTAATTTTAACGCGAAACACTGTGCACGCGGATAGAATATCGCGAAGTACGAGAGATTGCACGGCCTTGGCGATTGTGAAATTTGGATCGGACCTCGTAAACTCGAAACTCAGCATGTTTACGAGAAAATTTGCCGATTAGCAGATACGTACGCTACCTGTAAACGATTCTATAACTCTGCTATGACATCGCTGTAACACTCTCCTTCGCTTTCAATTAATCGCCAGATGTTCACAGCTTTCTATTTCACTTTCAAACATCGACGCGACGTTTACGATCAACTAATCATTCGCGCTCGTAGTTCCTCCGTTACTCGTTCGTTCCTACGAATAAAAAAATTCCAGTCTGATACTTTTCGACGCTTTCGATAAGCAATTTCCGTTTCGTAAATGAAGCGAGTATCGTAAACGTAAGCGACCATCGTGAATCCCAATACTCGTCGAAGAAACATACTCGAAGACAGAAGGAAATTAAAGGCGAAAAATTTCCCGAAAGCCGTGACATTTACGAAATGGCACGTGCGTAAGAATGACGAGGTTTTCGTAGAACACAGTGACTATAGCGTACCGAAAATAATCCACATGCCATCGTGCCACTTTTGTACGTACGATCGTGTCTGGATCTTTTGAAAAATAAAATTCTGAGTGGCGAGAAACGGTACACGTCTAAAAATGATACCAGCGATATTTTCTTTCTGTTAATCCATCCCAACCTAGCGCCAGTTACCTCGTGTTCGAATGCTACCAAGAAAGAGAGAAAGAAGATAGTACCAAGCAGATCCAGTGAATTTAGTTTTGTTGATGTGTGTAAAAGGAGGACGTAACGGAGACCGGAGACACGCCGTCTGATCTTAAACGGCTGTTACCACTTATCGCATTCCCATCTCGTGCCGCGGTTACTCCACTTTCCGTGGCCAATGAAACCGAACGACAATCCAGCAGCAGCTGACTCTTTCGTATTTCTCGTTACACGAACGTGTACCGTTATATTTTTGACAATGACGCGACCGCGAAGGCTCGATTCGAGCCATCTGCTTCTAGTTGAACGACAGCAATCGTAAAAGAAAAAAATGAAAACAAGCACACGTATCAAAAAGAACATTACGCGAAAAATAGAAAAAAAAGTATGAACGATGAATGAACGCGATATCTTGCAAGTCGAAACTTTCTTTCCTACGGCTATCGAGTTTTCCTTTTCAAGGAAAAACCGTGCTAAAACTCGTGACACGATTTCTAGCTTCCTAATAGCTGTGTATGAGTGAGAAGACACGTTAGATGTTGTTCACACTTGGAGGTTATTACTTATAAGTGACGGTAATACCGTCTCATTTCCTGGCTGCTCCACTTTGCAAGAGCAACGAGATCAGTAGCCTCGACACAATGCGACCGATTTACCAAAGTCGATTTAATGAAACACCACTTTTGTCTCGTTGACTTTGCGGTCAGGAATTTACGAAAACGTAAATTCGAAGAATCGTGTTCGCTGCTGATACGAAACCGCTGTTCTACCGTTTGTAAACATATAGTGATTATTCGTCAGCCATTTCACTCTGATCTATCAATATCTCTAGTTGTGCATTTGTACGCGTAGCTGATACAACGATATAAATATCGCCTTTAACCGTGAATTATTCTCTCGACAACTACCATTGCGCAAAAGTGGAAACGAAAAGGAGTTAGCAGCTCGAAATACTTCGACCAATAGTATCTAACATTTTGTAAATGTAACACCGATATCAAACTTTCCTTTCGTATAATAGCAATTTATAGAATTAATTACGACGATTCGAAGAATATTCGGAATCGAAAAAGAAATATTCATCGAGTTCTTCGATACCGTCAGTGAATTGCGCGGTCGTTTGACGAACCGTAACAAGTACAAGCCCGTAAATAATAATTTAAGGTCGAAGATGTCTTAACGACTTTATTAGTCTTCTTGCCGTAATTACGACTCAGTCATTAATTATGATAACATAATTTGGTTCGCCGTCCTGGTTGAAAACCAATATCGATATTGATCTTATCGTTACACCGAGGTTACCGCATCCATACTTCCAACCATTTCATGCGAGAATTACGTACTTTCCTCTATATCTATTTCCCGAACGATATTACGAAAACTATTCGTACAAGTTCGACCAACCTAATTTACGTCCCGTAAAAGAGAGAGCTCCATTTCCGCTATTGTCGATAAGATAGCATAATTCTGTCGAAGGTTGAATGAAACATTCATAGACCGCTTTATGAAACTTGCATCACAAAACGAAACAACGAGAAAGCATCTGGATACCATAGTGCGGATAAAAGAACCAACATCGGCAGATTCATTTTTATGCAACGAGAGGCCAACCCGATGAGACGTTTTCATTAAACTGTTAATTCAAGCAACGATGTACGCAGTCGTTAGCCTTAATGGTGATTAAAGCGACGTGGCTGATGCACCGTGTACTCGGTCACCGAGTATCTCTCCGTGTCATTTGCACGCAATCAAAATTAACTAGAGATATATCCGCAAAAATTGGTTCAAACTTGCAGCCCTTGTAAAAGATGCGTAGCTCGTATGCGTAGCTATTATTTGGCTGCCTCAAAGACGAAACTATGTCTAACGAATATTTATAGAAGATGATGATAATTTCTGCGTAATGTTCTCGCGAGGAACCCGCTATGCGTCACGATAAAACGACGATAGTTACTTAACTTCCTCAAAATCCAATATACCGCAAAAGCTAATTCACGAGTGAATTTCAAGCAATTCCATTACGGACTACCGGCATCGTGAAAAATTTTCAAGATAATTCAGGTTAAACGAGGCAGCGACTATTTCGCACGAGTGAACACGATTTTCCATAAAATAGATAAAACGTGACGACTATGGTCCGAATATATTCTCGTGCTTAGTCACGGTGGGTCGATGTATTTACTTACCGAGTTCGGAAAATAATTCGACAATGTTTCTAATTGTTTCGATTCAGTCGCGTCTCTACCATCGTCGCGTAATGTCGATTATTATGTTCAACTAAGATACCACGATATAGACGTAATTTTTATCGCTTAACGAATTCTAAACGCTTTCGCTGAATAAATATTCGAACTGCCAAAAACGATCAATTATTTAAGAAATCTATTTAAAATGTTACGACTACGTAATAAGCGATTCGAACTTGTAGAATAAATTGCGCGAAAGTGATTCTCCAATTAGAGCGGAGAACATGGACGTACTGCGACAAATTCGTACCACGAGAGATAATACGATTTACTAAACGTGTTCAAATCCTATTTCTTGAAAATGAAGCTTTAAACGGAAGAATTTTATTCTCCATTTTCGACTTATTTTCACAATGTAAAATGAAAGTTCCTGTCGATTAGCCATGTTCGAGCATACTTGATAAATTTTCAAACACCATTTTCTCGAAAACTAGGCCGAGTGTGTAAACATGTTGTTCTATACTTTTTTCTTAGCTTTCCGCAAGAAATCGCGTAGTATTCGCACTTTCACGTGTTATTCGGCCGAATCCTGTAACTAGACGCAAGCACGATCGCTCGATCTTTGATATTTTCAAGAGAACAGCTAGAGTTTTCGAAATTATGCGTGTTGATATATTGGCTCTCCGTAACAGAGGGTAATATAGCCCCCGGGGAGCATATTGCTCTCCATTAACATATTAATGTTGTTTCATTTTTTATTCATATTATAATCACATAGACAAGTGCCGCGGACAAATATTTATCGGAGATCGAGAAGGTTCTACAGCTTAAAAAAAGGATATTCTCATAACGAGCACATAGTGAATGCGCATCGTGCGATAAAGAAAGAATATGCGGTGTGATTTTTGTATATAAGCAGAAGAATTTGCTTTATTTATTTTTGATCTTAAAAAAATGATTTTTGTCAGGGAGCCATATTACCCTCGCTTTTGTACAAGCCCCAAAAACGACTTCTTTTCATAGAGCATGTGACGTTCGATTAAATTGTTTTTCTTCTACCTTTAATTACTTTCTCTTTCTTTTTTTGCCATTCGTCAGAGATAACCTTGTTAGTTTACGAACATTTTACGCGAAGGTTTAAAGCAGTTTAAGTTATCAATCAGATTTTAGGAAGAAATATAAAACTGGGTGTCATATTACCACCCTTTACCACTCTACTCGTGACAATTTATCCAGAACAAGAAACTAGAATTTCGCGAGAACAAAAGCGAACGACGGCACTTGGCTCCTCAAAAGTTTGATTAAAAACGTAAGCGTTGCCAATGAGACTCTCGCTCGTGCAGCACATTCGTGAGAGATACGCGATAAAGTTAAATTTCTTAAATGGTCTCGATTCTTGCTTCGAAAACTTTTCTTTCCCGTTCTTTCTTCTTACATTTCTCTTTTCTTTTGCTCTTTCTTTTTGCCAACCGAAGATATCGAGTTTAATCGCTTGTCAATGATAAACGCTCGATCGTTTCTACTTTATTTCGTCCACTAAACTGTCTATCGCTGCGAATTTGCCTGCAAACTGTCTAAAACGAACCTGAATCGACGCTTTCAAGTTTAAACGGCATTTGATAGCTTCTATCGAAAACAACGGTACATCGATGCGTTGAATCGGTATTGTATCAAAAAGGGAAACTCTCGTTCGTTCGCAAAATCAACGACATGGACATTAGGAAAGGACGAATCAACGATTGGTTGAAACGTACCGATCGATACTCGAAATGGCGGAAATTGTATCGAACCGATCGTTCGATCGATTTAACAGCGATGCCTTGCCCTCTATGTCGTACCAACTTGCTTTACCAATCGATATCCTTAGATCCCTAGATATTAATCCCTTTATTAAATTTATTAAACTTTTCTGTATAGAAAGTTCTCGCTATTTCCACAGGTTGATACTTCGTCTCGACAAATGCAGTGATTCGCGAAAATATTCGGACACCTATGTTAGTACAGAAAATTGTTCGCTATACATACTGTATATATGAGTTATACGAAACTTCTTGAAGATGATTTCCAAGAATCTTATAATTAATTCATCGAAAAATCACAAAGTCGATCGAAAAATGTAGAAACGTAGAAGAGGCATTTATCGCAAACATAAATAAATATGATAAAACGAGAATAATGGTCTTAAATGCATGTATGATTGCAACGAATATCTTTTAATTTCTATATACATTTGCAGATTCGTTTAAAATTTTACCGATTTACCATGATGGCACTGTGTCGTTATAGCGCTAATAGACTTTTAAAAATTATTCGTGCAAAGTTTTTATCAGTGTTCAAACACTTTCGTGCGCCGCTATATATTCTACGCATGCATTATTTATAAAAACTTCTAAGATCTTTGACTTACAGACACTCTAGTAGCGTCGCAGCTTCTTAATCCGACCGGCCTTTTCGATGTAAAATGGCAGGCAAGCGTTCAAACTCTCTCGTTTTGTTGTAAAACACGGCTTCGTTTTTTCCTCTCATTGTACTTTCATAATTCGTTCATTCCGCTCGTTCGTTTCACTTCACCGTTGATATCTAAAGCTTTGTTATCGGTTGAACCATTGAAGCTCGAAACTCACGAAATCACTGGATCACAGATAGTGGATGTGGTTCGCCAGTTACGTTTAGTCCCTTCTCTCCGCTGCTACTGTTTACCGAATAAGGTCGATGTCAATGCCTACAAATACACTTCCGCGATATAGAAACATATGTATTGTTTTCGCGTCGGGAAAGCCGACAAACTTTCGGTCAATTCGATCAACACTTGACGCACGGTTTTTGAATGTTACGCGATTAAGGACACATAACATAAGTTACATAAGTTCCAATGCGCGTTGTATTGTCTTTTAAAGAGAAACAGGGCGCGACAATCCCGATCTCTGGCGGTGCATATTAGAATTTTATTTCCATTACACACGATACATATATACATTTATACATATTATATAGTTTTACATTTATTTATTATTATATCAATACAAGTTATAAGAATTAAATTAAAATGTTTATATTTATATTATAATATTTACGTACATGTATTTATTATATACATATACATATACATACATAAATATACGTATATACTTACTTAAATGTGTATTACGTATATTGCAGTCAATAAAAACAAATGAGAAATTACATTTCATATTTTTCGATTACAGATTCCTAGAAATAGAAAACTGGAAATAGGGAGACGAGTATCAAACTGTGAAATTATAATATATCGCAGATGTACACACAAGAAATTAACAAAACTGTCATGAAGATCAAGCAAATCGAATTAGAATCGATACTGTTTCAGAACACACGAGAACGATACGAAACTAGATAACACTTTGGGATCTCGATAAAATATTCGTCATGTTACCAAAACTATTAGTTCTCGGCTCTCACAAGGTCAAAAGGTAGTGAGAGTCGAATTAAAATAATAATAAGACGAACGTATTAAGATTACGTACTGAAGAATTGAATCGAACATAAGCTTAAATCGTTCGAAGCAAAGTAACAAAGACAAATTCATTCCCGAGTGAATCTTCTCCTGAAAGAAAAATCTACAGTGAAAAAACGATCTAATTTCATAGGTACTGATATGTATATAAGTGATAAAGACAAGAAATATTTTTGAAGAGTGAAGCATGAGATTGAAAGGAAATAAAGAAAAAGACTGATGAAGAATCGGGTGAAAAGAGAAAACGAAGATACTTGAAAACGATGGAAACAAGCCTAAAAATTTTCAACAGCACCAGTTACTACGATGCTGGACAATTATTGGAAAATTTATCGATTAAAGAGACCACGAGAGAACCACTCGAATGTAAACAAGAAATCAATTCGAACGGTCTGTTTGATTTCATTATCTATGGCGTGCTGATGAACCTGATCGGTCTTTTTGGGATATTCGGTAACGCGATTTCGATGATCATTCTCTCGAGGCCGCAAATGAAATCGTCCATCAATTACTTGTTAATTGGCCTAGCCAGATGCGACACCGTCTTAATTATCATTTCGGTAAGTAAGTTTGTTAGTCGGAACGTTTAAAGAACTGAACGATCACTTTTGAATCGTGTCGACAAAATATTTTACACGGAAGTTACTAAACGCTCAACTTGAAACTTTAAAAAATTTACGCCACCATTATCTTCTAAAGACGAGAGAGTAGCTTAAAAGGACTAGGTAAAGAAGAATCTTAAATTGCAACCACTTACAAAGCAAATGGGAGATACATAATTCTTTGCGCGATAGAATATACGAACGTTCAGTCACCGTGAATTTATAACTACGGGCCAATCTCTGGAATAAAGTTACTTGGATACAGATTACGACGAACACCTCGTTAATTTATTGCTCTTTGTCAAATGCTAGCGAAGACACAAACATGTTATAATACATATGCTATATTAATTATTAATAAAAATAATGATTGTTAATTGGAATTTCTAATTTTGGTAAAAATACGCGTATCTATAAATCGTCACATTTCACGAATCGCCATAATTTCGAAATCAGTATCAAAAGATATTTTAGATAATAGATGGATAAAGATACCTGCAGATAATTTAAATACAATTTATACGCGCGAAAATATGACGTTTTTAGAGACTTCATCCAATTTATTAATTACTCTAGAGAGTGAGAGAGAGAGAGAGAGAGAAATCCGTTTTAATTGTTAATGAAAAATTCGCTTTTATCAAACTCTAAACAGCTTTCGTTATATCGCTAAAATGATAAGCAAAAAAAGAAAAGATAAAGTATTAAGTGAAAAGAAAGTTTATGACATTTTCAGATATTAATTTACGGCTTACCTGTTATTTACACGTACACTGGCCAGCTGTTCGACTACAAGTTCATCGTGCACCCGAAGATAGTCCGATTCTTGTATCCATTATCATGCGTAGCGCAAATAGCAACGGTGTACTTGACTCTAACTGTGACTCTAGAGAGATATATCGCAGTATGTCATCCTTTACAAGCTAGGTCTTTTTGTACATACGGACGAGCTCGAGTAGCTGTATTGGCTATCGTGCTATCTTCCTTTCTTTACAATCTACCAAAGTGAGTAATTTCACTTCCACCCGATTTAAGCTTGAATTACATCACTAATATAAAATACATTCTTTTTATCTTTTTTACAGATTTTGGGAGGTAGATTACTATGCGGAAGTTCATTGGAAGTACAATGTTACTATATACTGCATATATCCGGCAGACTTGAGACGCAACGACTTGTATGTCACCATTTACGTCCACTGGATGTATTTCTTTATTTGTTACCTGTTTCCCTTTCTTGCTTTGGTGATATTCAACGCTGCCATTTACCAAAGGGTAAGTCAAATAAATCGTGTCGTGTCGTTTAAAGAAAACCAAAATTTCGGTAATATCTTAATATCGCGAATTATTATTATTTTCAAAACATAGAGTACTTCAAATCCATTTATTATTTCCAAGTTATTATACAGAGTATCAATTCTCTTGCACATGCAGTCACTCTTTTATTTACTAAGCTCTATTTCTCTTCAATCTTCTATATCTATTCAGAATCTTTATGAATCATTGCGAACTTGTTTTAATCATTCTGCATAGCTGAGCGAATGCGAAATTAATTACATCTCTTTTTTCACAAGCTGATTTGTTGTATCTGATTCGTATAAGATTTATTTCATTTCGAATCAAGCGAAGGTAACACTGCTCTAAAAAATAAATTACCTCTTACTACAAATAGATATTGATTATAAAATTATAATGCGATGTTTCAGGTGAGAAAAGCAAATAGAGATTTGCAACAGCTTTCTCGACATCAAAGACGCGAAATCGGACTAGCAACCATGTTGCTTTGCGTGGTGATCGTTTTCCTAATCTGTAACATCCTACCGCTAGCCTCAAACATTCACGAGACCTTCTTCAGCGATCCGCCACATTGGTTGGTGCAGACAGGCAATCTTCTCGTGACAATTAATAGTAGCATCAATTTCATTATCTACGTGATCTTCGGTAGGAAATTCAAAAGGATATTTTTGAAGCTGTTTTGCAATTCAAAGTTATTCCGACCTGGCAGAGACAGTCCAGAATTTCAAACTTACGACGAGTCGATCGTTACCAATATGACCAATATAGAATTAAGGAACTCTATCAGACATTATCACGTAAACAGATCGAGTACTATCAACAGGAATAACAATGTCTCGAATGGCAGTATGCGACAAAGCGTGAAAATATCAGCAAGACCAGCCAGTCCAGGACCTTGTGTGTATTATCCTGCAAGGAGCCCTGTCAGAAGCCCTAGTCAGATCTCCGCAACATCAAGTACACAGAATGGATGGAGTAAAAAAGATGTAAATTCTTCTTTGTAATAAATCTTAAATATTTAATCTAATCGCAATAAGTCGACGATCATTCGTGAATAACAATGAATATCTTTTGTGCACCAAACAAGATGAAATAAGAAAATCTTTTTGTACAAAAATCATTCAAATTGAACGTAATCAGATAAGCTTGAAAATATTGGTGTTTATCTGTCTTGCTAGTTAATTTTCGGACAAAAAACAGCATCGATATTGTAAATTTATTCTCATATGTTATTAAATATTAATTCAATCTCTTGAATTATTTCAATTTTTATTTAAGTTTTACGTACACTTGTTATCTTTCTTCTTCTTTTTTTTTACAGTTACCATCGATAAAATAATTTACACATACTTATTTTTATAAAGACTTTAATATCATATAATAATCACAGATATTTCAGAAATGCGATGCATTTTGTCACAGATTTCATACAACTGCTTCATAATGTACATATTGTATACGAGACATTTTATCATCGTAATGAATATACATTACTTAAATATGTGTAAAAGGTCATCATTCTCCGAAGTTTGATGCGCGAATTAGGAAGAAAATAATAAAATTTGAAAAAACATATTTTTCGACTATTAGACAAACAAAAGATATTCAGTAACAAGAATATTGTTGAAAAAACAAAACATAAATCAGTACGTGTTTACTTGTTACAAAACGTATAAAAGAAGTGATTACCTTATACAAGCATAAAATTATTTCTTATAAGTAACTGATATATATATATCAGTTACGAAATAATTTTATATTGATATATATATATATATATATATATATATATATTAGTTATGAAACGCATATATATGTAAAAAGGCATTCTCGCGTTGTTGTAATTCACAAAAATTTTAGCAAGTTGTAAATATACTCAAACTATTTTGATATGTTTAAATAGAGACTTATAGGTGAGACTTATTTTTGTTGTATAAGTTATATCTATAATGTCCACTATCTTTTCTGAAAACAGGCATTGAAAGAGAAATGACCAAAATAAGATCAACGTTCCCCATTACTCCTATTCTTATAAATAAGCTGAATTTATTTGTAAACAAGAATCAAAAATTTACGCAAATACAGTATTATCAACATTTCTTCAGCACTGCTTACACTGCTTGAACGAATGTAAATAATATCCAAATACGATAGGAATAAAATTTCACTCGATTTTGTATCTTGAAAAGGGTAAAAAATAGATAAATATTTAGATCGCGAAACGATTCGGTTATTTCGAAACGTCATTTATAATAGAATACTTGGATGTGTATAACCGAAACATTGAAACACAAAAATATTGTATTCGTTATAGCTCACTTATTATTCTAAGATGCTAAGGTGTATTATACTGATCAAAAAAATAAAAACATTCATATATGTAATAATTAATATTTATGTTTGTCATATAACGGTCTTCCCTCCGTGTAAAATAAGCACGTTATTCACTTCATTGAAATCTTTTATCTCATAACTAAAAAAGTATGCCTGTATTTTTATTTTTTTAGATCTATACCTTAGTACTTTAGAATGGAATACAAACATGTACCTGAAATTATTTACTATGAGTAGATCGTTTAGATTCTTTTATATTATGTCGCAATAATTCTTCTGTGAACTTCGATATACTTTTGTTAAGAATATTTCATGTAAAAGGAGATATACATGTTATCAATATATTTCGTTCTATTATTTCTATCAAGCGTACAAACTTTTATAAGCAACACAAAATGTTACAAATGATATGTATAAATACAGAAAACGAGAACTGATTTGGTTAGAACTTCGTGATGAATTTTGATTGATTTGAATTTAAAAGAAAAAACATTTGGCAACGAAATTACATCATTCTTAAAGTAGTAATATCAAAATTTAGGGTTAAATAGGGGGAAAATAAACGCTCTCATAGTTATATGATAAAAAATAGTATGAAACACATAAATATACATTATATTCTAATCACAAGGTTCCAATTAACAGGTAATTAAATTCGAAATTATTGTGATTATATAAATACATAGATGTATAGGCAATAAAAATATATCATCATAAATTAATTGTAGATATTATTTCCTTGCGATTGTAGCTATTCAGAACCATCCCAGCCTTGTAGATATTTTAATTTATAATTAATTATGTAAACACATTTTTCATATTATTCCTTTCATTAATAATGCCCTATATTAAATGGGATTATGCTACATTATAGTTGAATAATATTATGAACATTAAAATATCCATACAAAGATAGTAAGTATAGGAACAGTTAAATTTATTTTTAAACTTACAATAAGTTTAATTTACAAAAAATTAAAAATTCTTGTTCTAAAAGTTTTGATACATTGCGATATATTAATAAAAATAAATGATGAGGTTTTAACAATTAATAATTCTTTATTCCTAATGAGAATAAAGTAACGCAGAAATTAATATTACATAATGTATCTACTGTATTTAACCTTGTTATTGATTCATTTTTCGTCTGTCTTTTTACTTTTTGGTTTTAAATAGAAGTATAGACCTAGAACAATCATTCCACCGATTGATGACATAGCCACCTGTAAAAAGAAAAATAGTGCCACTACATATTAAATCCTGATACAACTTTTAAGGTATTAACTAGAAAATTCTATATCGTCAATAGAACAAATAGCAGATTTTGAGGTTACTTACATTTGCTCGACCACGTTCGGTGACGCTATTAAAATATTTCGATAAGCCAGTAAGCCCATGTTCTGCGTCGTTCGAGCTTGCCATTATGTTTCAATAAAAAAAAATCTACGTGTTTACTTAATAGACAATTCAAATTGAGATGTTAATTATCACTTCGATACAGTTCGAATTAGACTGTAATACTTCTTTCCTGTCTCCTTAGCAAAGTTTAAGTGAACACCACTAGAGGGTACTCAATGCACGTGACATCTAATGATATATGTAAAAGAATCACATACCGTGTACATGATTCTTTTATATACATGTATGTATACTTATTTACATATTTCAAAAGCTTATTTTCATATGTTTCATAACTATGTATATTTTAAACTTAAACTATTTGACCTTTATATTGAAGTAATATCGTAATTAAATCTGATGTTTATCAAATGCTTTAAAAAAAAATAGAATATCTAAAGAAAAAGAAAATATGTGTGTGTATATATATATGAATATATATTTAAATCCTATAATCAAAATAAAAAATTAAGTCAATAACTGAAAGTAAAATAAAAAAGAAAATGAAATTAATAGTAGAATATAACAAAATATCCTTCTTAAATTTATCAGTCCAACTTAATCTTCACACATAATTACTAATAATACAAAATGAAAACTATTGTCTTTCTTTCGTTATATTACATTATTTATGCACGAACAACCAATATTGTAAAGATTATATTAATGTAATATGATATACTGCTATAGTTATATTGATAAAATATACATACTTAGTTAATATTACTTAACTATTGTCTATTTTCAATATAATATTTAAATTCTCCATAAGCATTGATAATTAACTAAAACAAAGTGAAGCCTAGTGTTATATGCAATGTATGAATACAAAATATTACATGTTTTAATACAGTATGATAATAATATTTACCCAAATCTTATGTTTAGTTGAACCATTTATAAATTGTTCATGTGCAAAGATATTATTGATATCTTTATATGATATAATTTCCAATTTGTATAATACCTTTAAGAGTGATTTCAATGGTATTAAGCATAATTTGTCACTACCATTTATTATATCATATGTTGTTTTCGACAATATACTAAAAAAGATATTCTCTCTTTGCATTTAATGAATAACAGATATTATCTTTAATAAAATATTTATGGTAATTACCTGCCACTTTTTATAAATTCTATTGAATTCTTAGTTCTATCAATTTCTTTAAACTGGACATATATATTGAATGCATATAATAATTTTGCCATATCTACAGTAGTCTCTGATTCGGTAAGTACTTGAATGAATTCATCTACTAACAACCATCCTTCTTCTTGGTAATAAAATATATGTATTATTTGTTTGGGTAGTTCTACAAAAATTATTGTGAGATTATTTTCATCAGTATGGAATTTCCAGATTTATATTAATCGTACACAGTAAAACATACCAACTGCTCGAAAGAACATTCTACAATTTACAGACAGACATTTTGGAATGTATATAACTTTTCCAACAGTAAACTCAGTTTTCTTTAAATATGAGTTCTTTGCTCCTGCATTATATGCATCAACTTCAAAATCTGATGTATCATCTGGAATAAAATTTTGTATTCTATTTTCTTGTTGATCTTTATTACATATTACTTTTTCTTCATTATTTTCAGAAACCCAGCAAATTTTACTGTAATTATTTGATTCAGTAGTATCTTTCAGCGGTTTGCTCCATATGTCTACCGAACTTATTACTGATTTCTGACCATTGTGTGCTTCATTAAGTTTCATTATTGGAGATGAGTTATATAATGTATGAGAAGTAAGTGAACAACGTGTTAAATGTTTTTCATCGATATTTGTATTATTTGCTAAATGAAAATATTCTGAAATATTAACAGGTAATGAGCTAGAAGATCTAGAACTACTGAAATCATAATTTGGAGGAAATATAACATTTTCGTTAATACTTTTACAATTCAAATTTTCTTCTGATACAACAAAATCATTACTTTGTACACACGACAGTTGATTAAAATTGAAGATACCATTTGCCTCGACTGGCTCCTGTTTGTATATTTCCTCAACAAACTGTAAATCATCATCAATAAAAGATTTCTTGGATGGCGAAAAGCATTGATTCTCCATTTCTTTCTGGTGAGCACTATGTTCTGTAGATTGACCATTGATAATGCTTTTGGATGTTGTATTAATATTATCATTCACATTCCAGTTATAATTAAAAGGTTTTACATTTTCTGTAAATAAATTATTTTTAACATTGTTTGTGTCCGAAAAATCAGAAACATAATTTTGATGATTAAATAATCTATTTTTAAGATCGTCCAAATTTTGATTTGTATTGGAATTATCATCTTCAAAAGTTATCAAATCATGTTCACCATGATTTTTATTTAAAATATATAATAGATCATTAGAATGAGAACATTTTTCCTCTTCTGAATCAAGTATTTGTAATTTACCTGCTAAACTAAGTCTGAAAGGATTTGTTTCTTTGAAAGACATTCCATTATGTATAGAATGTTCTATAGGTGTTGAAAGATCAGTACTTGTAAAATATTTGTTACTAAATTTTCCAAATCCTGGAGAAATACATGACGTTACTGACATCTGTTGATTTAGCAAAGATTGATTTATTGCATTAGTATCATTACTTCCAGACATTAAAGGATTATAATTCACTGTATTCAAATTTCTATCTTCATCCTGAATGTAATTATTTTGAGAAGAGTCAATATGAGTATGAATTCTATCATAAAAATTACTAGTTAATGGCTGCTTATTTATAGCAGCAGGTGCAACATATTCCATGGGGCAGTCAACATTTGTGTTTATAGTAGTTTTTTTTTCGGTATGAACATTTCCATTTGAAGAAATATTTTCATATGCACTTTCAGTGTTTACATATGAGGGATTTACAAATATTGGCATTTGTTTATTAATATTCAAAAGTACGCTTTTTATCATATTTAGTATACTTTTATCATATGTGGAACTATTATTCTTTAAAGAGCTTTTTATTACTTCATAAAGAAGTAAACGAAGTGTTGCATTTATTTGCATTAAGTGTTGTATTTGCATTTGCAAATTTTCATTCCATAATTGCATAAACTTTTGTGAGCTTCTGTCATTATTAACTTGACCATAAGGAGTTTCAGCTTGTAAAAATGGATTAGTGTTGTTTTTATTAAAGGTTGAATTGCTCTGAAAAATTTGATCTTGAATGTTTTTTTCTGCTAGCAATATCTCTTGTTCATCAGATAGTGTACATTCTGATGAAGGCTTAAACAACTTATCATTTAAGATACTTTGTGGTGATACCAAGGGCACGTCAGTACCATTTTCAGATAATTTTTTGTTATTGCCATTAAATATATTAGTCTCCTTCTCATAACATCGTTCAGGCATAAATATTAAATTCTCTTCCACATAAAGCAACAGATTATTCATATCAACACTATTTTCCTAATTAAAAAAGAATAAAAGACATATCAAATAATATTATATCCTATGTATTTAACTAGTAATATGTGCATACTCTTTAAATTGATTAGTTTGGGAAAAATTATCACTTTATGAGATTGTTATGTATTATGTAAGAATATTATAAAACTATTGGTATATAGTAAAATGTAGACGGTTGATTTTTTGTCTAAGAGTTTTTATTACATAAGTAACAAATAAACACATGATACAAGACTTGTAATAACATAAAGGTCGTATTTTTCCCAAAAAAACAGAAAAGCCAATTTGTTCTGATTACCATGTAAAAATACACTGTAATTAAGCAATTACAGTAAACAAATATATAGCAGTATTATATAATAAAAACAATATTATTGATTATACATGATATCTAAGAGAAAAGAACAAAGTTAAAAATGAGCATGAATTGTAAAAATCAGAAATTTTAAATTCATTTGGGCATATAACTAAGTACTTGTGTTATTTATATGAACCATCTTTTTGCAACAACTTCGCTTTATTTAACATTTCTATTAATTTTCTCGCTTTGCCTTGTGATTTATAATTTAGATTAGACATATGTTTATTACTTCTCTCTGAATTGTTTTCAGAATGTATTACGGGTATATGACTTTCAGCTTCGATACTTCTATTTGTCAAGTCTTCCATTTTATCTTCCTGATTACTGATTCTATCTGAATACATAACTTCATAAGTATCACCTTCTATATTTGTATAAGTTTCTATACAATTTTCATTCTCAATTGAATTTGAATCGTTTATTTCTGCTGTACTTAAACGTGAGTTAAATTCATTGTCACTGAATTTATTTTGAGTACTCCCATTAAACGTACTTTTCAGAAAATTAGAAAGCTCAGCATATGATATATGTACATCCCATTGTTCTTCTTCTTCGTCAGATTCTATATCAATATCATTAAAAACCGGTATGTCGGACTTTTCAATTACTGTGTTAGATTTTATTAATCCTTCGACTGATACCACTTCTGTTTGTCTAGTTTCTTCACTCAATAATGATTTTTCCATTGACCTTACTGATTCTTTTACTTCTACATTCAATGATGATTCTTCTGAACAATTAATACTTTTTATTAAATCTGATTTTTCTGTTGTTGTTGATTGCTGTGATGATGTTGGTACTGGGGTCAGATCTTCTAGGTTGTCTGCAGATGTGGATATTTCTTCTTTCTCATATACTTTCAAATTGTTGATCGTAGATTTAAGGAATTCCTGTGAGTTTGAATTTATTGCTTCTGTTTTAACAGAACATTCAACATCAATCTCTGACCAAGATTCATTTAATGTACTTTCATGAATGTCTGTACTGCTTTCATACTTTTTACATTCAATGTCAATTTCTGACCAAGATCTATTTGATGTATATTCATGAATGTTTGCATCATTTTCATACTTTTTACATTTATCATTTAACATTTCTACTAATGCTCTCGCTTTACCTTGTGATTTATAATTTAAATTAGACGTATACTTATTATTTTCCTCTGAATTGTTTTCAGAATGTATTGCGGGTATATGACTTTCAGCTTTGATACTTCTATTTGTCAAGTCTTCCACTTTATCCTCCTGATTACTGATTCTATCTGAATACATAACTTCATGAGTATCACTTTCTGTATTTTTATAAGTTTCTATACATTTTGCATCCTCAACTGAATTTGAATCGTTTATTTCTACTGTACTTAAACGTGAGTCAAATTCATTGTCGCTGGATTTAATTTGAGTGCTCTCATTAAACGTAGTTTTAAGATGATTAGAAAGCTCAGCATATGATATATGTGCATCCACTTGCTCTTCTCCTTTGTTAGATTCTATATCAACATCATTAAAAACTGATATGTTGGACGTTTCAATTACTGTGTTAGATTGTATTAATTCTTCGACTGATACCACTCCTGTTTGTCTAGTTTTCTCATTCAATAATGATTTTTTCATTGATCCTTCCGATTTTTTTATTTCTATATTCATTGATTCTACTGATTCTTTTACTTCTACATTCTTCGATGATTCTTCTGAACATTTAATATTTTCTATCAAATCTGATTTTTCTATTGTTGTTGATTGCTGCGATGATGTTGATACCAGGGTCAGATCTCCTAGGTTATTTGCAGATTTCATTATTTCTTCTTTCTCATATACTTCCGAATTGTTGATCATAGGTTTGAAGAATTCCTGTGTGTTTGAATTCATTGCTTCCGTTTTAACAGAACATTCAACATCAATCTCTGACCAAGATTCATTTGACGTACTTTCATGAATGTTCGTATTGCTTTCATACCCTTTACATTTATTATTATTATTATTATCATCAATATTATAATGAAATGATGTGGATTCTGTTAATGTGCTTAAATCATCCGAATCTAAACTTGAATTGTCATTTGATATATCTTTTATTGATGATAATTTCTCCAATAATTTTTGCTTAGAAGTAATCGTCTTCATACAAATGTAATCATTTTGTTCATAATTTTTTAAAGCAATTAAACTAGTATCGTTTTCAACACTATTATTGTTAGTTTTCTGCGATGAACTCATAGGTTGCATATCTTTTACATTTCTAGATGCATCATATAATTTTTCGTCTGTCAACATCCCTAACATTTTTTGTGACATAGCAATTATTACATTATCTTTTATGCGCTTTTTACGCCTTTCAATATTTTCTAAAATTAATGGAGATACATTTGACGTTTTAGCAATATTTCCAGTTGGTGACCAGGGTATATCTTTATCATGCAAAGCAGAATAAGAGCTATTATATACTACTTTCAAGAAACAATTTTCAGCTAATGGTACATTACTTTGTTTCCTAATAGATGTTTCACGAGGTATTTTAAATTCACTTTTTTGTGTTATATAGTTCTTTTCTTGCAATGGATTTTTCAAAATAACAGACCAATCTATGTTCTCTGTTATATATACTTCATGTGCACCAGTAAAATTTTTCGCTTCACTAATATATACTTCGTCTTCTGATTCTTGAATATCAAAATGATTAGCATATTGCTTAGGAATATTGGCACGCTCTTTTAAAATATTACATTCATCATCCAAAGTTTTACTACTTTTTCTGTTATTAGCAGAAAGATCAATAGACGAAGTATCAGATGTAGTGTTATTATGTTCCATATTATTATGACATGATATGACAGACTTTTCGTACGATTTTTGTTCAATGGGTTGATTTAATACAGAACTTGAATCTAAACATTTTTTATTTGCTATGGTCTCACAAATTTGATTATTACTATTATCATTATTATCATTATTAATTTTAGTAGAGTTAATAGATTTTAATTTAAGATGTAATAACATTTTGTATAAAGATTCTGTTTTTCTTGGATGTTTCTTTTCAGTATTTGTGACAGAACCATATTGTTTAGGAATATTGGTACGCTTTTTTAAAATATTACATTCATCATCCAAAGTTTTACTACTTTTTCTGTTATTAGCAGAAAGATCAATAGACGAAGTATCAGATGTAGTGTTATTATGTTCCATATTATTATGACATGATATGACAGACTTTTCGTACGATTTTTGTTCAATGGGTTGATTTAATACAGAACTTGAATCTAAACATTTTTTATTTGCTATGGTCTCACAAATTTGATTATTACTATTATCATTATTATCATTATTAATTTTAGTAGAGTCAATAGATTTTAATTTAAGATGTAATAACATTTTGTATAAAGATTCTGTTTTTCTTGGATGTTTTTTTTCAGGATTTGTGACAGAACCATGCATTTTTTCAATTAAAGAATCATTTTTAGAGGAATTAGTCGATTCAAAATATTCTGATCTTTTGCTCTTTCCTCTATGTGAAATCAATTTATTATAGGAATCTTCTTTATTACTATTTACTTCATTAAAATTACTACTGTGAGATAAGCCTATGTCAAAATCTGGATTATGTACTATTTCATTTCCAGAATTTTTGGACAATTTTTCCTTTATTTTATGAATGTCGCTAAATTTTTGTCGTTTAGAACGTTCTTGACACTCTAAGTAATAACGAATTGGAAAATTCCGTTTTTTAATACAAACCATTTTTCCATATTCTGCTAGCTTTTGCTCCACTAACCAATCATTAATGTGTACATCTTCATCTTCTAATGTGTCAGTCAAATTTACCATCATTGAATTATCCTGTAATAAGTAAGATGTCCCATGATATTCATAATTATTTTAAAACAAATTTAATTAAAATATACATCACAAAAAAAAGATAATTGAATTTTTTAAATATTTTTACCTCCTTATTAATTGTTGCAATTGTTGCAACTAAAGGTATATCAGATGTTCTTAGTGCAAACTGATGAGTAGCACTACGGGACCATTTAGATCCTGTACATGGCCTAGTATTAATTAAACCACATGGTATTGCCTGTGCTGGCAGGATGGAAAACCTTTTATGTAAGTAATATATTGCATCGGGAGAATATGTTTTCAGTGTTCCATAATCATAAAACATTACCTGTAATAAATTGATATAAATAATAGTTATTATATTAAATACAAATAATATGTCAATATATCATAGGAATAATAGAGGAACAACAGTAAGTATATGTTTAAACTGAACATACTACGTATGTATACTTACAGTCACTTGAAAATCTGGTTTCACAGCCTTAATTATACCCCTATGCCATATTCCATTGTATACACAAGCACAATTCAAACCTTTTTCTAGTACAAGTAATGGAATTGCATATTGTTCATATTGCACTGTATAAAACTTACTGTAGAACACGATTATTAATATAAATATTATGAATTATAATTGTCTAATTATAGTTATAATAATTGTTTAATGTAATTATACATACTGTAAATCATCCATGAACATTTTAAATGTCTTTTGTTTTTTACGAAGTTGTATCCAAAAGAATGAAGGTGTGAAGACTTCTACAACAATAACTTCTATAAAAGGTTCTTCATCCTGTTCTAAATCTGCAACATTTATGTAACCTACATAGTCTCCAATACTCATTACATTATCTGGTATTAGCTTCTTACATGTATCGAGCGACTAAGAATAAAATGTTACGAAATTAATGTTATTGAATTTTTGTAAATAGTTAATAAAATTCTTAAATCATTGAAACAAAGAATCTTTACCACTGATGCTGGAACTGCTTCTTCATTACTTGATTCGTAAATATTATACCACTGTGCAATATTATTAGCCTCATGTTTCTTTGTTAGTTTATCTGAAGGTATTTCTCTCTTTGCATAATAAAGCATGAAATCTCCTGTGTCACGGGGTTGAATGCAATGAAAGATTTCAGGTAACTGTGATGCAAATTCTCTAACGCTATTAAAACCAAGTTCTGCATAATTCAAAGGAACTTTATATTCTTTTAAATATTTTTCTGGTAAATCAGCACACCAAATCCCATCAGAGTGGTTTTGAATAAGCTTTTCCAAACGAAATTTAATTCTTTCATTTATAAGTATTTGAATATCTTTCTTATCTAAAACGTTTTCTTTATCTTTCATTATATCGTCATCAAATTTCGTTTTAATATTATTACTATGTTGCATTTCTTGATCTTGGTATTTAGTTTCCTTTATGAAACTAGATGTAGATTTGGTCTTTGTATTTGGCTTTTTGTAATCAGGTTTAGATGTACGATTGAGACGTGTAGCCTCAGAGACATCTTCACTATCTAACATATCATCTGAATCTTCATTTCCAGCAGCAGTGATAATTGGTAATTTGGATTTAGAGTGGGACATATCGTTACGGCCTTTTATATTATTAGAATTCTTAACTTTGTATCGGTTTGGATAGATCTTATTATTGGTTTGGAAAATTCTATGTGACAATTCTTGTAACTGTTCTTCCATTTCTTTCATAGTAATTTTCACAAAAGGCATACGTGAATGAATTTCTTGAAGTATATAATCCTTATTTAAACCATTAGGTTTATCTTTAACTAAACTGATTACCTTGCTTAATATCTCGGCTGGTATACGAATTCTATTAGGAGCAGTTGTAGGAAAATAGTGATTTGGTCTATGTGTTTTTCTTCCAAATGGAGGTTTCTGAGCTTTTTGGCCGGCTATTAATTTACTAACGTGTTTGGATTTCTCTGTTGCAATACCATGTACAATAGTTGTATTATCTTTTTGTTCTATATGTACTGTTCTTGACATACTATGTAGAAAACTTAATAAAGAGTTGTATCCTAAATCTTTCCATGGTATATGTTCACCCTCTAACTCATAATAATCATTACTTAGCTGCTTTAAAGTACATCCTCCTTTACGTGTAATTAATAATGCTAATATTGTAGTTTGAGTGTTTTCACGCTTTTGTAAATCCACTTGCATTTTCCTATCAAATATTAATCTATAAATATTATTCTCTACAAATAAGTTAAATAATCAATTGGAATATCTAATAATTTTAATTTTCTAATGCAAACCAAAGAATTGTAAGCAAACTGGACATTAAATGATTTCTTTTAGTTATAATACCTGCTTAATATAATAATTGTTTTAGACTTAAATATTTATATCATACCAAGTTCCTTTACTATGATCTCGAAGTATAAATTTAAGTTATATCGTAAAAAATTTTAAATTCACTCGACCTATCGGTAATTGGTATAATCTTAAACGTGAGCAACGAACAAATAACCTATCTATAACACATGTATATAATTAGAAGGTGTAGTAGAAAAATTTGAAATTTTATGCTTTCTTTATTTGCCGCGCGAACTATCGAACTATCTGCTACTCCTAGAGATACGGTATCATAATCGAAATTTTTAATTAATTTTAGCTTAAATAATAACAATTTTAATTCCAGATTTACAACCTAATATATATCTTTAATTTTTTAATTAATAGAAATATGTTATGAAATTATATATTATAAGTATTCTGATATCATATATGTATATATGATGTATATTATTTGGAAACCGGCTTGCAAGATAAAATCTGAGTTATATTATTAAATATCATAAGTATAATATCTTTCAAATAAGATAATTTTAAATTACCAAAATAATACGATACAACAAGGTATACATAAGTAATATATAAGTTATTTTACATAAATTTACATGAAAAGCACATACTGTTTTTTTATTGCTATTCAAAGTTTACGTCGGTACGTAAATATTTACATGAGTCATGTTAGAATAACCATAATGATAACATAGTTATGAAACGTTCCATTAATAATATAGAAAGTAATTTCATTAGGGATCAATTAATACTTGACAAAGCTTATAATCGAAAACCGCACACAACAACCTCGCGCATAAATTCCCGAACCATAACATAATTCACCAAATGTTCTTATAAAAGATATTCATAAAATGTTGAGTCAGACAAATAATATGTAATACACGTTTACACATGTATATATAGATCTAATAAAATAATTCGTAAATTGATATTTGAAACCTAGATAAATTATTTATAAATTATGAAAAATGATATTGAATAAAATAATGAAAAAGAAACAATCATATATGAAAATATGAAAGTTAGATTGAAGGTTATGGAGTGCAAAAAGCTCTTCAAAGACATATAAATTGTAATAAATGAAAAAATCTGAAATCATATTTATAAATCCAGCATGATGATTGGCTGTTACCAAAAGTGTCCTCTCTTCTATTTATAAATAAAAAACCTACATCACTCAAATATTTCAACTATAGGAATTATAAGTTTATTGTACAATCATCGAATAACGTGAAAATAAAAAACAACGTAATTTTTTGCTTGAGTTTGAGTATTAAATGTAAATTCATTACATTAATCTTAATGAGTTATATAAGTAGTTATTATTCGTCTATATGTAGTTTTTTATTGCTTGTCTTTTTAGAATTTCTATAAATACGCAATTATTTAACATCTGAGAAATAAACTCTGATATAAGCTTTAAATATTGAGAACAAAGTTTACACTCTGTACATAGTTGCGAGCAGCGAGGCACCTGTGTTTGATCTCATCAAAAAATCGACAATCGTTAGCCCGCGGTTCGCCCTGAGTCAATTTCGGCAGTAGGCAGCAAACCTCGTGCTCGTGGCCACTCGTAGGTCTGCCTTGTATTTTCGTAATCTGTAGATAGTACATAGCTAAAAGAGTAGCTTTGTTAAAAAATAAGCTATGTGTTTGTGATTAATGTATAAAAGGCGAGGTTTTCTCATAATATCCTACAGTAGTTGAAAATCTTTAGAACTACGTAAGATAGTGCAGAAAAGTGTAATACTGATTTCGCTGGTGTAGTATAAAGAAAATATTAGGTATAGTATTCGCCCTTTCTCGCCATAAAAGATGGCACCTTCGTGTTTCGAGGTGATCCTAGTCGGTCTCTTTCTTCTGATACCTGTATTATATGAAGTGAGCAGGACCTTTCGTTATTATCTGAAGTTTTTTCTCTATTATGGAATTGCAATGCTGAATTCATTAATCCTCCTCCCGATTGTGATCTTTCGACCGAAGAACGTGAAAAACTATTTGTTAGTAATTACACCAATTTTGAAAATATGAACGTTGTCTATCTTGTTACATTTCTATGTTCCGTTCTCTTATTTTTCTATTTAATTATGTTTTATTGCTTATATTTTCATTCTGATTAATTTTGTTCAAACTAATAGGACAAATTTATTGAACGATGGTGATATAGCATACGGATAACAATCCTGATACAGCGATGACGTTTTTTTAAATAACTTGGAATTCTCACCCCAGAAATGCCACACAAATGCGTAAATTTAGATTGGAAAATAATGTGAATTGTAAAATTAATTTTTTTAAGTAATATATAATAATATCGTTTGTAAACGTAAAATAAAATTTTTATTTTTGTTAAATTTGCAAAAATATGTGTAAAGTTTATTTATTGAAATGTATTCTTTAATAAAATAACATGTAAACATTTTAATTAACATTTATTGAAGTTTTAGTTTCATTATAATCACTCATTTATTCTGTACATAATTTTTATTATATTTGTATTTGATTCTTTAACATATATTTATATAATATTATATAGCGATGAACAATGTAACGAAAAAAGATAATTAGAATGATTTATAAAAATGATATATATATATATACATAAACATACACATGTATATATATATATATATGTGTGTGCGTGTGTGTGTATATATATATATACATATACAAATATATATGCTACATTTTTACACATTAAAAACTAATCCACCATTTGTCAATAATTTTGTTACTAACATAATAAACCTTGCATTAATTATACAAATTATTAATATTTTATTAATTCAAAAAAATATATGAAATATAATTTTAGATTAGGATCGGCTGTGTTTTCTATTTGTACTCACCTTATTGGACTACGTTGGGAATTAAGGGGGACAGAACATTTAGAAAAAGAAAGGGCATGTATAATAGTATCAAATCATCAAAGTTCTTTAGATATATTGGGAATGTACCAAGTATGGCCAATAATGCAAAAGTGCACAGTTATAGCAAAAAAACAGATTTTTTATGCATGGCCATTTGGTTTAGTTGCTTGGCTTTGTGGATTGATATTTATAGATAAAATGCAGTCAGATAAAGCCCGTTCAATTTTGAACAGTGCCGCAGTCTATCTCAAGGAAGACAAGGTAATTCGATTTATATAATATAGAAATTTCTGCAAAAGGTAATATTCAATTTCCTAGATACTTATTTTTCCATGCTTTTCATGTAGATTAAGTTATGGATATTTCCTGAGGGCACTAGGCGTAACACTGGACAAATTCATTCATTTAAAAAAGGTGCCTTTCATGTTGCAATCAATGCTCAGTTACCTATATTACCAGTTGTATTTTCTTCTTATTATTTTCTATCTTCTAAAGAAAAAAGATTCGATGCCGGTAAGACTTTTTTATGTATAAATATTTATATTTATTTGAATACAAAACATTATGCGATAATCTAATTGATTACATGAAGGTCGAGTTATTATAACAACATTACCACCAATATCTACAGAAGGATTAACTTCAGCTGATGTTGAAGATTTAATAGAAAAGACACGAAATGCAATGATGGAAGTTTTTCATGCCACTAGTCATGAAGTGCAATCAAATATTTCTTCCTAGAGTACAGTAATTATTTCATGGTAAATTAATAGAGTTCTTATTATTCATATCTTGATTACGATTTAGTCTTAACTTGTAAACCAAAGACTTGTTTTTGATATTTTTATCAAGGATTTCATCAAGAATTTATTGCACATAGCAAATGTGCGCTACAGTTAAACAGGGGACAGATAATATTAATTATTAATTTCAATTCATATTTTACTTCCCTGTTTTAAATTTCTTTACAAATCCTAGATTTTAATTCTAATCGTATATATATATATTTCATTTATACATTTATATTTACAATAATTTTATATTATTAACTGTTTTATTTTTGATGAATCACCTAACCATTTATATAATGGTCTTTGATATAATAAATACATGTAAATCGTAATGCATTCTTAAACAAGATTTTATACATGTATAAAACAGGTGTTAATTTCTTTTACTTGAAAAAAATAACAGAACAGTTTCTATAGAGATGGAAATGTTTGGGTGGAAAATATAATTTTAATTTTGTAAATGATCCGGATAGTTCAACTAGATAGAGAAGTTATTTACAAAATGAAAAAAAACTAAATTAAAATTTTACGTGCGTTTTATAAAATTATATGAAATATATTTTATTCATAAAATTTTATAAAAATTTTTAAGTATCTATTTCATATTTTCATTCATTCATGTGCAATGCTGCAAGCGATTCAATGTGCGCGTGTGTGTGAATAAGTAAAATTATTTATTTATACTTCTATATCCTTTTTAAATAAAATTTTGTAAAACACTGTTTTGTTCATTATAAAAACAGATGATAGTCATGAAAGCACACAATATCACAAATATGACACTGGACAAGCGTTTCCTGTTAGTATGGTAAAAATATTCATGCTATGTGATATTATTTTTATTTGTAATTAAATATACTCATGAATGTTAGTTAACACTGATAAAGAAATTCGAACTATTAATGTTAGCTGTATAACTTTCTCTTAAAATTACTATGTATTCCTATAATTTATAAGTAATTAAATCTAATGTTCCAATATTACATAACATGAATTTTTTAACATTAGTTATATTGAATTCTTGTAATTTTAGATTGGAAATATTACATAATAATCTTGTTTATAAGCTTGTGACCTTTTATTGTTAGAAATATAAATGTATAAAAGATAACAAGAATATTATTTCAAAATATAAATAAATAAAGGGCTCATGTGGTATTTTATTTGTTGACAGTACTATAATTTACGTGTTAAAAAAGCATTAATATTTACGAATTTTATTTTAGAAAAAAATTATACACATACGTGCTATGTACAAATCAACATGTTACATATAACTTATGTATTTCATATAATATATGTGAATGTATTAAGTGTATTTCACTTAATGTATATACTTTTTTTTACGTGGGGAAATCCTCATGGACACCCCGCTGCAGTTCTGGGGGAAACGGCGGGGTAGGGTCGGACTCTTACCGACTAAAACCCCACGGTGGCCTACCTAACGTTTAATAGGAGTGCCCGGGACCACATCTTTTAACGCCACCTCCTGGACACTTAATGTATATACTAATCACTCATTATCCTTATAAATCTTTATTCCTACAGTATTATTGAGTATAGTTTGAAAAATGCAACATTAACATAGTTGGATTTTAAAATTCTTTTCAGGCGTACAGTTATGTTTGCGAAAAACATCAATTACAACATTTATAGAAAATAGAAACTTCTAAATGCATCACTACATAAATTTATCATCATTACTGTAAAAGGAATTAGTGAAACCATTTACAACATTTTTTTTATAATCCTTTTTTATTGAATTAATAATATACACAAGTAAATTGGCTTACAATGTGTAAATAAGGAATAAAAATATTTCGTAAATGTATAGTATATACTATTACCATTGTTGTAAGACAACAAAATACATTAATTCTTAATAATCCATATAATCAAACTTTTTATTTGATTCGAAATACGTTACTTCAAAAATTTATGAAATATTTATGCATTCATACAATAGCCTTAAAGATTTTCCTCATAAAACCAATGAATATCTGAACTCACAGTATATAACAATGAAAAAACATACAAATTCTTATAGCACTTTTATATTTTAATGTTTTACATAATATAAGTTAATTTTATACATTAATAACATAAAAAAATAATAAACCTAAGTATTTATAGACATGAAATTAAGAATAGTCTGACAATCCGACTGCTTTCTTCTCTTGAGTTTCTGTCCATGCTTTGGCTATTGTCTTTTTTATTTCGTCATCTCCTTCTTGATACATCTTCTTCATTAAATTCATCAAACTAGTACCGGGGTCACCATCTTCACTTATATCCGGAGCTGAAGATGTCTTTGATTCCTTGATTCTTTTTTCTACACTTGTTACATGTGACCAATGTTTCGCAACCTTTTTGATAAGGGATACTATCACCATATCAGCCTTGGTTCTAACACTACTCTTATCTGTATCAATATCTTCGCATAAATTATTAATAGTTAAACTATAATTTTTATTGTTCAATCCAAGAATATGGAGATCAAAAGATTTCTCAGTAAAGTTACAAGTCACAGCTTCTTTAGCCAACTGATGCACATCTTTCAATGTGACATATAATTTTACTGTCGTATTTGTTTGATCCCAACCATAGTTATTAAGTTTAACTTCATAACACTTTTGAGAAGAGTTAGACACTGCAACAGCAGGCTTTGTCTGAGATATTTGATTTTCTTCTATCAATCTTGCTAACTCTGTTTGCAACTTCCTAATTTCAAGACTGAGAACATCTTTGCTTTTTTGACGATTAGCTTTTTGAAGTAAACTGTTAAATTCTTCAATGTCCAATTTTAACTGTAAAACAAAATACAGTTGTTCCATGTATTGATTATGTTCAATAAAATTTCCTTTGAACAATTCTATTTAGAACAATCACTATTAGTTTCGTAAAAAATTCACATGATTAACTTCTACTGTAATTTCGATGTACATACATACATACGTACGGATAGCACGCTCTAATATTTTACTACACTGGAATTGTATTTCTCTATAGTCACATATACGATAATTGTTTTGTTGTACAAAATGCGCTATATTTTTCTTATCATTGGTAATATAAAAAGTAATTTAAAAAATTAAAAAACTGCTTACCTCGTCAGCCTTTGTCGACATTTCTTCCTTCAAAATTAACGACAAATAGAATTTCTAAACGTTTAATGGTAAGAGAAAAGAAAGTCAACACTCACTCGATTATTCTATCGATAATGACGTTAAAATCGTATAATTCAATGTTTCTTGACTGTAACACCTCGTTCGTTACAAATTTGTCTCGACCGTTGAGAATCGACGAATCGACTGCAAACTACACACTGTACACTCAGTAGAAATTTCTAGAGAGTTCAAAACTTTTCTATAATATGTAGGCAAATTTCTTTTTACCTTGAATAATATTACAGATACTTTTTAAAGAAAGACACATGTTTTTAAGGCAGATCGTTAAACTTTTTTAGAACTTTTTAGTAAAACTGAAAATATTTTTACTAATAAAACATTGATTTAATGTTAAGTAAAATTTATAATTAGTATAATATATAATATATTTAATATTCAGAATTTTTGAAGAAGTATAGGATATTTGTTTCTATTTGTTTCTATTTGTTTTTTAACATATAAGCACAAATTAAATCAATTTAGTTTACCAATAGATGAATAATAATCGATTAATATTCTTCTTCTAACCTTTAACCTAAAATCTGTATTTGAAATATTATAATTCTTGCATTATGAAGGGTATATTTTTAAATTTCACGAAGAGATCATATGAAAATATTTTGATAGAATTTTGCGATAATAGAATAAGAAATTATAAGTTTATGCTATTTCTTATACGATTTACTAAATGTATCTTTAATACTGCGTTGTGATTGGTTCATTTGAAATTCAACCGAATCTTTGTCGGGCTGCAAACTATTTTTTTATAGGAATTACATTTAATTGATAAAATGGATCATTTTCATTCAGTGGATGCATCGCATTCAGAGAAGAACTCAGAATGTACGAAAACTGTTCATAAACGGCGATCTTCTGTTTTTCAAAGTCGTACAATTACATTTAACGAATATGAAGGTTAGTTAATTTATTCTATTTCTTTGTACGAAACTTTACAATATTTAAAAAATGTTAATAACATATCATTTCAGTAAGATTTCACACAATAATAAATTATCGGGAAAATTAATTTTTAATCGACATTTAATATTTTACAATTGAAGGTACACGGTGTGTAGAAGATGGAAAAACTGTTGATGCTGAAGATGCGATAAAATGCGTATCTAAAATATCGCTAGAAAAACCTATAGATTTAGAAGAATATATAATTAATTTAAGAAATGAAAGAAAAGAATGGATAGAGACATTAAAGCAAAGGAAAGTACAACGAAGAAATCTTGCAAAGCAAAAATTATATTCAGAGAATCGAGGACAACTTTTAGATTTGAATGTTTTAGCAGAATATGAGAAAGCCTTTGTTACAGCCCGGCCAAATTATCAACATATTTACAGAAATTATAAAAAGCTGTCAGATATAGTTGCAAAGACATCAGTATTGTATAATCTAACTTACAAATTAAATCAAAGATTTGTTCGGCAAATGGAAAGAAGATTGTGTAAAGTTAATGATAAAGTTATTGAGATATTAGGCTCATGACATTAGAAATACCATTACATATTGTAAATAATTTTTAACACAAGATTAATTATTGACATAATGCAAATGTATAATTTTTTTACCTCAGTAGATATTAAAATAAATATAATAATATATAAAATAAATAAATAAATAAATGTATATATATATATATTCACATCCTAAACAAGAATAAATAACTGGACAAATAAGAATATCGTTTACTACTTAAATACCCAAAGTATAAAAATTTTATCTTGGTACGAGAGATTTATGGTGCAACCATTAAAATGACAATAGGATTGCATGTGTATTGAAGTAAACATTTGTTTTATCATATTGACGTAATTAATGTTTTAAGTAATTTAAAATAGAATATAGGAACCAATAGAGCTGTCATCTATGCAAATGAAAACTTTTCCGTCTCGCCGCTTTTCTTTCTTTTTGAGATAGATATTCTTTTCTTGATATGCTATTGTGTAATTCCAATATATGATTTATTTTTCTGACAATTTCTTCAGCTGTCATCGAATCGGCTTCAAATTCATGGTTTTTAAACGATGCTGATTGATGCAGAGAATGCAACTGTCCAGAGGGTACTGTGAAAAGATGATATTTCTTAGCATTATGTCCGTTTCTTGGACAATTTGTTTATGTTACATAAGATGTTTAAACTAGATCAACCTAAAATATTTTCGGAAGTAGACGAGTGTGGTGTATAAACTAATGTAAAAATTGTTTTCGTTCCCTTTGTTTCTGTCACTTCACACCAGGCAATATTGTCTATTTGATAACTAACAGCTCTTTGCCTATTCCAAAAGCGTCCTGCACCTTTCCCTGTTATTATTGGATTGATTTCAATTTTTTCACCTGATATTCCCAGATATATTTCAGTCTTTGTCCTGACTTTATTAATTATGTATACCCTATATAAAATGTTACGTATTACTTGCGAGTTATTTTATGATTCTAATAAATAAAAAATACCTGTACGACTGATACAACGGAGCTTCCATAGCAGTCGTATGTCCTTCCATTTTTGCTAAATCTTCGGCAACTTCTTCTTCTTCGTTTTGACCTTCTAGAAAATCTTCCTCGTTCGTTAATTCAACCCAATTGAACATGTTGTGTCGCGCCCTATCGCTGGGTTTCATTTCGGCAAGACCTAACGTTGTGAATTCAAATTTAGATATCGTTTCCCTAGGATCCAAGCACGGTAAATCCCAGTCAACTTCTCCATCATCTTCAGTAAAATACAAGCCATATCTTGTGATATCATCCCTGAAAACATCAAAGAATCAGGGTAGTTTGTATCGGTTAAATATAAACTGAACAACACAAACTACCACAGAATTCTTTAGAGTAATTACTTTAAAGGGTGATCTGGGTGTTCATTTGCATATTTATAGCAAATTAATCCAATGAATTCTAGCACTTTTGCCGTAGCAAGTACAAGTATATGAATGGGATACGTTCTTTGGTTTTTAGGTAACATACACATAAATATCCTATACTTTCTTATAGGAATATCTACTTGTGCCTACAATAAAATTTATGTAAGTAATATCGTCAAGCAGCAATTTCATTAAAATTTGTAAAATTTATTAATACATACGCTGCCGTCGAACTTGGCGTATTCTATAAATGGATTTTGTGGTACATTTGGGCACTTTTCAAGTTGTTCAGACAAGAGAGAATATCTTTTGGTTTGGCCAGTCTTTTTACGAAAATCCTTCCTTTGAAATAATTCTGTTTGTTGAGTAACAGGTATAACAGAATCATTTCTCCACTTTACACTGACTTTAGCAGCCTTTTCCCTTTCAAGATCCATTTTCTCTAATCTTTGCGCGGTATTAGTGCGTTCTCTGTGACTGTATTCCATATCTATATCAATATTAAAATCACAGATCTAAAGTATATATATTTATGTCAAACAAATTTCAGATATTTTTGCTTTCTGGTTATAAAATCGAGTAACGTTATCTTTTATAGAAAAAATACTTTTTATTTCTTCTCTTTTTTAAATTTACCCATTTGTATGTCATAGGATTCTGCGAGAGCATCTAGATCTTCATCGTCGCTTTCTTCCATGCCAGGATAACATTGTAACATTCCATTAGATCTTAGTTGTTTAGGTATATCTTCTCCAAGCATCACCATTTCACATTGACCTTTGAGAAACATCACAGAAGGAAGTTTAAGTTCATTTTTAACCTAAATAGAATCTGCTATGTACCTGTGTTGTCGGTTGATAAAAAACTATCTCTAATATGCGATAGAAGCCAATGTTCGTTATCGTAGAACGCCATTTGTTTATCTTAGATATTTCCGAATCATGAAAAGATTATTTCGAAAATTTCGTTTTATCGTTGCCCAAATGATTCCTTCTTCCATTACTTAGTATGTGTAAACAGCCTGTTTAAGCAATCGCCGACAGGTGGCAGCACATTTTTTTATAAATAAGGATAAGAGTATAAAGATTGCCACGAAAATATTTGAAAATAACTTTGAATGGAATAGATACTGCAAGAAAATATTAGCTACCGCGTGGTCTATCCAGTTAAATTTGTAAATGTTGTACAAACTTAACTGCCAAAGATACGGTATTCTTGAAAAATGTTATATATTATCTTATTCACCCTACTTTTCTCTTTCTACTATATTATTTTCTTTTACATTTCGCGACAAGTAGGCACATCGGAGAAAGAGAAAAAAGCGGTAGGAAATAGAAGAAGAGCAAAGCTGCAACACTCTTAATTTCGAACACGAAACCGGAATAGAACGTTTAGCCCGAGGATAGAGAAGGAAATATTCGGAATATCAGATGGAAGAAAGGGTACGATTAGAAAAGGTATAAAGGGAAGTGTGCCAAAGAAAAAAATGACAAAAAGCAAGAGGCAAGCAGACGAACCCGCGAATTAAACGACCCGCTGGTGACATTTCATCTACGAAATGTTCGATTACTTGAAAATCTTGAAAAGCTGGACAAAAAATGGATGTAGTCGATAACGCCATAAGTGTTTCTAAGATCACGAAACGTTTCCAACGATCATCGTCTGTATCGTCGATCGAATATTATATTATCTACGAAGAAACGATCCACGCATATTCCATTGGTAGCTTTTCAGTTGTCTCTTCCTTCGTTCAATATAACAAATTTGTAAATTAATCCACATCTAAAAAAGACATTCTTTTTCAATAGATGACTACGTAGAGTAGCATAAACGCATCGAACGTTGAACTATATATATGGCGGAAGCGTCAACGGTCGTTTCTAGCCATCGACTACGTACGTAAGTAAATACGTATGTTTGAGTGGCGCGGTTTTAGGAGTAGCGGTACGTATGCGGTAGAAGTCCTAAAGTAATGCGAAGAACTGTTGTCCTCGTCGTGGCGATTCTCGCCTGCATCCTCCGCATCGCGAGCGTAGAAACTGCAGTGTGTACGTAATAACCATGTCGCAGTACAAAGCCGACAATTAACCGTACTGGCAGCGAGCGTCATTTGTCATCCTCTACGTTACTGCCACGGAAAATATCACCGAGATTTTCCAGTAAAATATTACTCGAGGATTAACGCGATAACTCTCTGAGGGATGGTGGTCAGTCGCGTTAAATACTAGAAATACGATTCCGGATGCCAGACGCCGCTAATTATTGGCCGAAAAAGTGCGTTATATTCATAAAGAAAACGAATCGATTATTTGTTACGTACTTGCTACGAGAGTTGCGTAATTGAAATTACGCGACAAAGCGTGGTAGTTGACGCGGATAAAATGCAGATAAAATAAGATTTGAAATTTTAAGCACGATCGATAATCGTCGAAGCGGTCCGATGAAACCAAAGTATTAAACTGGAATCGGTAATGTTGCTTTTCGTTCTCAACGCGAATGTTTCTTCGTTGAATGTTTCTCTATCTTGTATTCCGTATTCTGTATCGCTGTATACACATTCGCTCGTAATAACGACGATTTTGAGGCTAACCAACGAAAGACCCGTTTACGGGAAAGCGTTTCTCGTTGATCGCGATCAGGGATGAAACGCGAACAAGCATCGTTCCTTTTAATCGCTATTGTATCTGGAGAAAAACGGGGAGGGAGAATTGCCTCGAAGTAACAGGGAAAATTGTCCGAACGCAACGAGAATGGAAACAATAGATAAGATGATTTGATCGATACAAGATTTCGGAATTTCTTTTCTTAAACCGGAAAACTATAGAAGATTCGGTTTCTTTCCGCGCGAGTAATATTAAAGTGGCGGAAAAGCTACGAAATGCGACATTGCCGCGAATACTTGAACATGTTTCACGGAAGAAAACGAACCGATGCAAAAGGAGGAGTTATGCGTACCTAGTCGTCCGATGACGCGCGCGGAAGAAAACTATGTATATGTATATAGATGCGACGCGTACGAACGTCGCAATCTTGATATTACGATTTTCGAGTGTCATATCCATGTAACTCGTGGATATCGATATATACGTTCTATTCTATTAGACGAATATAGTATAAAAGACAGTCTAGACGAAAAATCGTCGTCGGCGTTGAAATTAAGACCAAAGCTTTTTGATAAAACAACGACGATCATCTTTTAATTCGAAAAGTTTCAAGACAGTTCTGTTCGTGATGCGCGTGGAAGAAAACGCGGCGAATGCAAATACGCGTTACGACGAATGGCAAAATGTATCGGAGAATAACGAAAAATGAAAAATGATTATCGTATAAGGCACGATTGCTGGGAGGAAGAAGCGAGAAGATGCAACGGAGATAAATTATATACGATATACGTACATTCTGGCATATAAGTACAACGAAAAAAAAAAAAAAAGAGAAACGAGAAGAGCAATAGGAAGGAAAGGAAGGAGGGGAAAAGCTGGAAAAAGCCAGAGGCTGCAAAACGGTTGAATAGGAAACAATATGCAACGCTACCAACTTAGCAGGAGAAACCAGCCAGCTACGAGCACCACCCCGTTTACTACGCCTCGGGGCTATTTGCAATTGTTCTTTCTCTTTCTCTATCCTTCCCGGTCCGTCTCCGTCTACCTTTCGCCACCTGATCTTCTTCTTCGTTTCGGAGAGAGAATCATTCCCTGTTTCCCCTCTTTTTACTTGTACCTTCTCCTACAGATCTCTGTTTATCAATCCTTCTTGCTCTCTGTAAGTCTCATCTTCTTTCCTCGTGTCTGGCGTGCTCTCTTTGTCGTCGCGTTCCGCGCTTCTACGTCCTGCTCTTTCTGTCTTCACCGTTTGTTCCTGTTCCTGTCCCTCTGGCTCGCTCCATAATAACGGCACTCCCATTCGAAGTACAATAGCTGGTCATAAATTATCCTCGAAAACGGTAGCGTTAGATCCTACTGGATTCACCCTTTATACAAACCGGGCGCACGCTCGCTTAATTGAGCATCCTCGATAGCGCGATACGATTTCGTATATCCCTGCTAAATTTTCAACGTGCACTTGGGAAATTACCGAAACGCGAGCAACGGCCGAGCGCGGTACGACGGTAGGCCTGCCGATTTTCCAAAGTAAATTTCTTTTTCCGTGCTCGCACTCGTTTCTACTCGTTGATATTCTTCTCTATCGTTAGCCCAGACTCGGCTGTGCGCTGCAGTGTTTCGTCGTTTTACGAAAAAAGCGGCAGAGAGTAAAAGAAAAAGAAACGAGAATTTGTACGAATCGAGGAAAGTTTAACCGAATAGAACCTTAGGGAAGAGAGATAAGGACAAGCTTGGACCGATTTCGAAGGATCAACAGCCGGTGATACATAGGAGATTAAAGCTCGCATCGAATTTCTAGCTAATTACAAACACCGATTCTAATTGCTTCGACCATAGTTCGATGATACGAGTAAAACCGATAAGTCGCAGCGAACGAGACATCGATTTTCTCGTTTCCGATCTGACGATACAAACGTTACGTGAAATTAACGCAACGGTGCGTCGCGTCGTTCGATGTTAAAGCATCGGCAGCGTGCCTATTCCGTTCGAACCGTTAAGCGGCGATTTTTCCGATCGCTCCGGCAAAATGTGTCGAGCGAGGCTTTTCGGAGTACCGCTCCTTTAAAACGGATTTCAATCGGTTTTTGATTCGTTCGAATAGAAACGACGCTCCAGGTGTATATCATTTTTCAATCAATTTCATAGCGGTTCTTCTTTACCGCCACCAATGTTCGTCCTTGCTTTTATTTAATTTTATTTCTCATTTTAATCAGTTTTTGAAACAAAAAGACGCTATCGTTCTTTTTACCCTCGTCTAACGACATCGTTGCTTTTATTACGAAATCTGCTCGGAACGGCGTCGCGACCGCGTTATCGTTTATCGGCGCTGTCTCGTGGCAAATCCCGTTTTTCAATCCGGTTTTCAATGTTTCAGTGCCAACGAACGCATTTCGTTGATCTATTATTCCGCGTTGAAACGACAAGCCACCAGTCGCGGCCGGACGAAAGAAACGTAAATGAAATTCGTGTTTGCGCGGAAACTTTCCGATCGAATACCAGTTAAATTCTTACGAAGGAATCGTCCGAACAGACTGTTTTCTGTTCTTCTTCTTCTACGAATCACTCGCTCACCAACCGGCCCGTTCTATCTCGAATCTTGCGCTCTTTATCCTTAAAAAATCCTCGTCGATGAGAATCGACTTTAATCGTTAGTACCCCGGTGTTTGTTACCGAAAACTGGAGATCTCCAATCTCGAAACACACCAGACGAAGGACAATAGTAAAAGGAGAGAGCAGAGAAGTCGAACGACCGTGATCGATAGAAAAGGAAAAACAGAAGAAAAACAGAGAAAAGGAAGAAAGTCCGTCTTCGAACGACGTGTAAGCGATCTTCTTTCCTGTCACGATCGTCTCTGACAGGCAATTTAATGTTCCAAGAGTAACCTCAATCTTGTTTAATATTTTGTCACATTGAACCAGACACCATACTGTTTGGCGAGATTGCAAGCGAGACGCTCTTCTCTCGAATATCAACTACTTACGATAGGGCGAAAGATCGTTGGTGCGAGAAAGAGGAAAGTTAAGGCAGATACGAACCATCTCCTTAAAAAGTTTATCCACCAACGGCAAATCTCCGGTAAGTTTACCGAGGAACTTTCAACCGAGCGCTCCTCCACCGGCCGGCTAGCGTTTCCTGGAAAGTGTTTTCGGGTAGACAGCCAAATCGCTCGCAATCAGAGTCCCCTACTGTTTTCGATTACTCCTTATTATCTCTCACCTTCTTGGCTTCTGGCCGGCCGATCTCGAGGCCGAGAAGCTGCCTTTTGTTCGCATGCTTCATAACGCTAATTCGCTCCGTGTACTATCGTAAATTTCAGCACGACCAAGAAACTGGGGACGCGGACTATCGCCGAGATCTCGTTAACCGTTTCTTCGAGCTCACGGTTCTTTCCTTTCAGAAAAAAAGCATAATTCCACGTTTCTCGCTCGCAAAGCCGGTCACGTTTAAGTCGTACGTCAAACGAAATACCCTTTGATCCTCTCGTTAACTCGGTAGATGAGTTTGCCCGATCCTGCAAAGGATAACAAAAAGGAAAGTGCCTAGAAGAGGAAGCTTTTACATGCGCCTGTCGTACTTCATTGCTAAGCTAATAGAAGTTTTATAACGATCTCGATATCGTCGTTAAGATCGCGCGGAAGCCACTCGAAAATATGCGAGGTTCGAGAGCATCGTGGCGTCGGAATTAAACATTGTAAGAACTTTGAAAATCTTTCGAACGAGGTCCCATTCGTCGATCGCTTTCGCGTACGCGCTTGCAAAACAACAAGCTAGTTTTTCTTCTCGAATCTTCTCCTCTTCCAAGCCTATTCTCGTTCCTTCGAACGTTCGAACTCCGGCCAATCTTCTCAACCGATTTTCTTTTTCTCTATTTTCTTTCTTTCTCTATTACGGAACGAGCCATCATCGTTCCATCACGTTGCAACGTTATGACGCAGCCTCTTCCTAAACTCCGTCTTTTCCTCGTGTTTCTTGTCGAGTCTCTGTTTCCCGAGACACCGAAAAAGCACTTTAAATAGGTTATTTTGCACTTTTCAAAAAATCTGGACGAAAGAAGAAGAGGAAGGAGAAGATGGAGAAGGAGAAGGAGGCGAATAAAACCGATAAAGCGAAGCAAAGCAAAAGAGATCGATTTCTGTGATTTATTCGTTCGTTTCTCTAGTAAGCGTATGCCAAGCAGGAGCTTAGGATTCACCGGTTACCGGTTAATAAATTGGGGCCGACTGTCACGAAGGATAGGTGCAGGAGAAATCAAGAGGATAAGCGAGCCACGACTTAATTCGCTGCTAACACGCCGTTAAATCTTAACGACTCGAAGCAAGAGCCAAGATTTTGTCCCTCCTAAACTCTGCGACGCAGTCTGTGTCTGAGAGTACCGCTTTACCGCTTCTCATACTCCCTGCCTCGCATTTTCCTATCCCGTATTTGCCTCTGCCCCCTTCAAATTCACCTAATCTCGTCAGCCTCCGAAACAGTTACCGCGTTACCCTTCCATTACTCTTGCTTGCCATCGTTCTCGTTTCGCTTCGCTTTTCCCCGTAAGTGGATTAGAAATCAAACACTTGGACACTATCGTTCTTTACGTGTTTTCATCCTACCAAGGCGAAAATTTATCATATACGTTCGTATCGTACTTTGCTATTCACTCGTTTTTATTTTTCGAAAGCTCGTTAAAGTTAAGTTAATGTACAAAATGAATAAAAGAAGATAAAATAAGAAAAAAAAATTAAGTATCGTTGCAGAGACGCGTTTCGAGTTAATCTGTTGTAGCGTCGATTTTCCGGTAATCGGGTAAATCGAACTCGTCTTTTGACGGCTGATTCCGGCCGTCGTAACCCGACCAATCGATAAAACTCGTTTCTTTACGAAAAATACTATTTTTTAGATTATGCTGGGATAAAGATAAAAAATTCTTGTAGGATTTGCAGAGTATCGAGAGGAAAATTCGTTCGAGTATGTAAATGACACGTAAAAGACATTATACTCTACTTACGATCAAGATCTTCGACCTTTCGATCGATGTCCTTTGTCTCGTGCTTACGTTCGATAGCCCGCAACGCAGTTACGCGAATCGTTTCGTCTCGATCGACGGTGGATGCAAAGAACTGTATGGAAAGAGATTGCCCAGGGGGAATTAACGAAGGGACTGGACCGTTGAAAAACACGAAAGCGCCTTTAACTCATGCTGCCTGTGTTCCTTTCACCGATCCAACGCCATTACACGAGAAATTGGAAATCAAGTATTCGATTCTGCCGGTAAGCAAATTTCTATCGCGGAACAAAGTGTTCCTGCTTGTTGTTCGCGACGACGCGGCGCGAGAAAAGAGAGCTGCCTCGCTTAGGGGAAACGTTCGATCGTCGTATTCAATGGAGGCGTGCGATTAAAATGCGCATAACGAATCCGTGTTAATTACGCGTTATGTGAAAAATACCGGGCCATTATTATTGGCCACTTTTTACGTATTTTTATCTCCGCAAGTTTTCATTTACGTTTGTCACGAAACAACTATTATATATGATCGTTGAATCAATTTATCGCGTAACGCGTGTTTCGAGACGTTGTTGCTACTTTTCATCAAGTAACGTCTTTTTATGCTCACCGACGATTTTCAACGTATCTTTAGAACGAATACGAAAAATATAGTTTGCACGGAATTTCTCAAATCGTCGGCCGAGTCGAGCGGTTCGGACGATTTATTTCATAGCGGCAAAGGAGAAAGAAACAAAGAAACCGATGAAAAGGAATAGAACGAGCCTCGAAAGTAGATGCGTTACGCGCTTTTCTTTCTTTGCTGCTGTCAACCTTGCCCCCGCTCTCTTTTGTTTGTCCGCTTTCACACGTTTTCATTCCTGCTCCTTTCTCCAAGTTTCATTCCCCTATCGCTCCGCTTTTAAAATAATGGCTCGCGGTATCTCCTTCAACCGAGCTAATAAAATATAAAGGATTTCTTTGTACGTTTTAGCGCGCAAAAGATTTTTGACCTCCGCTAGAAGAGACAATCGCGTTCCTTTCCATCTTTTCGCGTTGCTCAGCCCTCTACCGTCGCTGTTTGCATATCCCTTCTGCTCGTACGTTATTCTTTTGATTCGCGGACATGCCAGCAGCAACGCGCAGCATTTTAAACATTCACAGAGCAACTTGACACTGGGAATATTATCTTCGTCCAACGGTTCGTTACTTTCGTCGCCTTTTCTCTTGTATTCGTATTTCTCTGGCGAACGATGCTTCTACAACGATCATCCCACCACTGTTTCTATTCGCGTGTTCCATAATAATAATAATCTTTGTCGTCACATACGTTTTAATTGGGATATATCGTAGATTTCGATCGTATTTCGGAGCGAGGGATAAAACGTGTAGGGATTTATATCATTACCGAATTGTCATTACGGGTCAGGTGTACGAGCGCGTCATAGAGCAGAGAATACGAAAGAGGAAAAAGGAATAAATCGAGGGTAAATGGCGAGCGAAGATTTATTTGGGCGCGTACGCCGAGCCGAAAAGAGGCGGTCCGTACGGAAATAACGAATGGGATAATAATTGAAATTAGGAGGCGGCGGGCAGGCTAATACACCGACAAGTCCGACGAGCTGGCAATTAAATCCTGACGTATCGCTATCGTGGTCTCCGCCTTAAGCCAATTTTCCAATGATGGAATGCGATTCTTCCGTCTGCGCGTCGCTTTGTTAACCCTGCCTACCCGCTAAATTGCCATCAGCAATCACGTGACTCTAGAATCGTACATCTTGCTTTTCGTTGGCGATTCTAGGCAGTGCGACGACAGGCGGACGAAGAAATTCGTGGCCGCAAAGTTTGAAAGATATCGCGAAAAGTTGTTTCGAACGGGTTAACAACGTTGGAAAATATCGAGCGAGTTCGCGCTTTCAATTAGCCGCTGTTTCGTAAGTAGAGCTATCGAGTCTAATTTCACCTGGTCCCGGAGAAACGCTTGTAAAGCGTATCGTTATCTTCGAAATTTCGGTTATGCATCGCGGCAGCCAGCAAGTTTGAAAAAGCTATTATCCTTGACGGTGTTTAACGACGCCGATACCGAGCTCAGCGTCGAGCCGATCGGCTACGCGGGTTTAAACGTTAAATATGTGGCCGATAAAACGCAACGCGTTCGATAACACCGGCTGCACGGCGCGGCGTGTCGTAGCCTCGATTAACCAACGCGATCCGTGTCGCGAAAAGAAGTTTCGCGCAAATAGAATACGAGCGGTGGTATTAACGCGGTGGACTGGAGGCGAGGATGTTCGCGTTAGAAAATTACAAATCGTTGGTGGCGAGAAGGCGTTTAAACGTTTTTCGGAATGATAAATGCGTCCGTACGACAACGAACCGTCCCAGAGGTTTTCCAGGGTGCAATCGCTTTAGGTGATTCAGGCTTGTCTAGGAGGTATAAAGAGCGAGTTTGCGCCCATGGGGAGATCCACGATGTCCTGACAAACGACCATGGTATTCAGATGTCGATCTCTGTCGAGATTCTCGTCCGGACCGCGTTTTCTCCGTTTCACTTTCGTCGCAGTAAAACTTTTAATCGCGGCGCACTTACGCTGCCAGCAATGTCACCGTTAAACTCTCCGTCGCTTCTTTGTTTTCCCTTTTCGTCAGTTTTTCCAGGTCAGCGACGCTTCGTTAATTACGGCTTCTCCACACGATCGTTATCCCGCTTCGGTTTTAACTACCCGACCGAATTCTTCGTATCGAAACATTCACGCTCTCGCGCCTCGTGTTTTCGATAATCCCTCGTTTTTCTTCTTTTTTATTCTCACCTGTATTCTCCCCTACACCGCCGTGTGACCAACGTTACGTTCTGAAATTTGTCTCGCCTCTATCGAAAATCGAAGGCTAACCTCGCCTTCTATACCCGATCCCCTTCTACAGATTTCCGCGACTTAACTCAATATCCGTGTGTATGGTCCACGGAGAATTCGCACGTCGATATCTAGATTTGCCTTATTGCCTCTACCCTTTTGCCGCTTGATACGCTACTATCGTCCCGTTCTTCTCTCGTTCTGGCCGAGAAGCTCGATCCCATGTACCGTATCTTATTCCATTTTCCTCCTTCGACAAAATATTCCATTGAAAAGCAACTTTTTCAACGGTCGACGATTCCCAACTCGATTCCCACTCGCAGAACGGACTGTCTCGATTTTATCAAACGGATATATTGTTCGTTTCAATTCTGAAATTTCACCCGCGCGATTCTCTTTCTATCCATTCCCGTTCAAACGATTCATACGTACAGGAAACTTCTATGTATTCGCGTTTTTCCCGTCCAGCTTTCGAGGGTAGAACGTACCAAAGGACCACTCGGCGTATTAATTTAACAGTGCGTTTATCAGTGTTACTAGCGCGTGTTGCCTGCACCGTACCGGGACCGTTGCCTCGAACTCTCTCTCTCTCTCTCGACTCGACTGATCGCTTGCAACTACCCAACTCCTCGCAAATCGCCTCGTGACTAACAACCGACCGAGGTACCGAAGGCGTATCGAAGTTTCTCGACCCTTTCGGCCTGTCGGCATTTACGCTTTATAGCAGCACTGTATATATTTCGTCGGCGTTTCCGCGACACCGCGATAAGGACCAAAGAAGCTGTTGGAAAGAGAATCGTCGTGTCAGGGCCGAGAAACGCGTCGCGTTCGTCGTTAGTTGTAGTTTCTGCAAGATGACGGTTCCTTGGAATTATCGCGGATCCCGGGACGTAACAACGGCCTCGTGCCGCTACACACAGCGAGCGACTAATCATCGGACTAATTCGTTTCTTCGAATGCCCTGTCTCGTTCTCCAAGAATTTCCTTTTATTCGCCGTGTTTCATTCTGATTTTCCACGTTTGATATCCGGACGAAATATTCTTTTATCTTTTATTCTCCTTTCCTTTTCACCTCGCTCCGCCCCTTTCTACGAGCCAGTTTAAGTTTCTTATCTAGTACGGATAAATGGTACCGTTCGTTTATTTGTCACCTCGTGTTCTCCGTTTGTTTCTTTGCTACATGGCGTTCGAGTTTGTCGGGATGGAAAATTTCGTCCGTTAATTAACAATCTCGTTATCTTCGCGGACGATTGCACAGACCGAAGCACTCGACATTAATTTGGCGTAACGCGCCGCTTCTACGGAGAACCATTTTCCTCCTGTTTGATTTCTACTACTTACCGCCGCGATTGCCCCTCTTCCAGGGGCCGATGAAAAATAATTGTAGCCGCTGAGCGAACCGGAAGGAACGATAACGACACCGGCTAACGACTTGGCAAAGTGTCGCTGCCAACGTAAATTCCTCGCGAGAATGAAAATTAACCCCGCTTTGTCATTCGTTTCTTTCGTACAAGTACATTCGTCCCCCCGTCGATTTGTTTTTTTTTCCTTCCTTCCTAACGATTCGTGTATAAACTCGAACGAAAATGCGTATCGACGAGATTTCACGGAAAATATTTGCGTCTTTTGTTATCGATGCCATTAAAGCTCGTTTAAATTCTACGAGCTAATTGCTTTTCTTAATTTTCTTTGGTTCCAGCGACGGGTCTTTTAATCTTATTAACTGTCATCGATTTCCCGTCAAGCTCCTGCAGGAATTTCGAATAAACGTTCACGGAACGGAAGACGGGTGAAAAGGACGCGCGGCCGGCGGAAACATTTCGAACGTATTGCCGCTCATTCTGCGTTTGAACGAGCAAGTCGCCCATCCGTAAACGGATCGAACGTAAATTCAGATCAGCGACGTTGCAACGGAACCGTGCAAAATCCTTCGCGTACAAGACACGGCTTCCCTTTCGTCCCTTCCTAAGATACTAGAACGTATTTTCGCGAAATTTAGTCAAGTTCGCCTTTAGAACAACTTTCAAACGTTACCTCTATTTTCTTCTCGTTCTTTTATTCGCGACGACACGCTGCGTCGTTTCGACAACGCCTACCACGCTTTTCCGACGCTCGAATCGTCCCCGCCTTCCTCGTTCCTCGTCTCCTCGTCTAACACGTAACCGTTTAAACTTGCCGCTGTTCGGAGCAAGAAAAACGCGTCTCATCGCGCGATCGTTGAAAGTTAAATTCGTAAAGTTAGCGTGTCCTTTCGCTGATAAAAGCGACATTGGCAGTTTTACGGATTTTTAAACGATTATCCGACAATTTGGACGGACACACCTGTGCTTAATGACATCCGACTCGATGGAATTTCGTGGCTCGAGCTGGCTCGAGCTGGCGCGCTACGAGCAGGCAGAACTTTGACTCTGGCATGGTACGTAAATATTCGTCAGCAACAGGTCTCTATAATACGAATCGAAAGAACGAGGGCGAAAGCACGGCAAAGCGGTTTCCGCGTGTGCGATATCCGAGTAAGTTGAACCGGAGAAATCAAAAGGTGTCTCGTTATTTTCGCGCGGTAATTGGACGAACAGCGAAATCAGCCGACCGTGTTCAGACGCACATTCGCGCGGTAAAAGCATTCCTTTTACGCGATTTTTATGCCATGTGTTTCAATTTCCTCGCGTTTAAGGGCCACGTTGGAATTTATAATTCCCGAGTTATATCTGTCGGCGATTTCTCGTTCGTGTTCGCCTGTGGCGCGTCGTAACGCGAAATATAAAAATTTCTCCTGATAGATAAACATCGACGAAACAGAAGGGTGAACGTGACCGAGCATAAAACGAGATCGCGAGAGGGTCGTGGCGTCGGAATCAAACGATCGGAGGGTGTAAATTACTTTTTCATCGTTTATCGGTGATAAAGAAGGAACGAGCGGTTGAGAACGTACCGCGTCTCCGGGTTGTTAACCGACGCACACTCCTTACCACTGTCACTTTCTGACCGAACGACCGACTTTCCGTCTTTGTCGGATCTTCTTCCTTCCGATCGGCCAATCTGCTTCGATCTTTAAGGCTGTTCTTCCGTCGGAGCCCGTCGAGGTCGGTCCGCAGCACGAAAGCGCAGTGGAACGACCGCGAATCGTGCATGCGCGACTACCGACAGCGCACGCGCCACCCTCCTGTCTTATATCTATAAGGGCAGCTACCCTCGACGAGGCCAGTCAGTTCTTGCCCGTTTTCGCTCGGGTTACGATCGATCGTTCGCTTTGCCACCTTGTTTCCGTGTTTCCTTTCGTTTCACACGATTTCCGCAAGATCAAAGCGGCTACCGTGCCACCAAATCGCCTCCACACCGAACCAAAACGAACGATTTTTGTGATCGATTTTCTGTGAAGTGCCATCGGCTGTGTTGCGCGCCATTCGTCCTTTCTACCATCGAGAGGTAAAAGTGTCGCTACGAGAGGCGGTACGATTCAGAGTTCCAGGACGATCTACGAGAACGAACGATCCCGTTCATACACAAACGATTCCTTAGACACGCGACAACGTATCTCGCCTCCGCAACGTCTCGTGACCCACTCCTCGACTAGCTTTGCGGGCATCAGCCTCTTGGGAGTTTCGCTACCGATTACGGAACGTGCCCCTCCACGCTCTCTCAAGATCATCCCGTCACTTTGTCCACGGGACGTGAATCGCAATACCAAAGGTAAGTCGCTAAGACGCTTACCTCTGATCCCGATCGATGTTTCGTATTTCTGTTTCCTTTTCCTTTTGGTTTTTCTCCTTTTTTTATTTATTACTCGGCTGAACTCGCGTATATCTCAACGACCACGAAGAAGATCGCCGCCGGTGTTTTAAACACAACTTTCAAATAAATAGCGAATAGTAGACGCGTACTTAAAAATAGATCGATCCGTTCTATCGATCTTGTTCCACTTGAATCGCAGCGTGTAAAATTAGGGACGCGATCAAAGCCCCGCCGATTTAAAGATAAAATATCGAGCTTCGCGATGCAACGCAACGAGCAAGTGTCGAAATGCGCATTTTATGCGACACGACATAAAACGCAAACGTTTGAGTCGGAGACGCACGATTAACCGTCGCGCTCGAAAGCAAAAGACGTTTACTCGCGATCATCTAGTTTTCACACGCTTATATTCCCTATTTGTACACGTCTATTCTTCGTCTACATAATGGGAAAACAACGTCGAGTCGTAGATTAATGTTTCTCCGGTCGACTAAATTAAAGCGGATTCGAGGCTCGATTCATCCTAACGGATGTGTAGTTTGCGCGAAGCATGACGAACGGCCGGATGGAGAATCTCACGAGTAGAATGGGTCAGGAGAATCTCTGTCGTTGAAAATTAATTCAAGTTCGATTAGACGGCGAGCTGTGATCCAACGGGCAACCCTTTTGCCTGTTAAGCGCCTATTAAGAACCTGCGATTTATTTCACCGATCGTTGAAAATCCAACGGATCGATGGAACGGAGCCTCTTCCTCCAGCGTGCAAAAATGTTTGGATCTAGCAGGAAATTACGATCGGTATAATTTTGATTGTACGCGTGTGTTAGAGGCAGAGGATGGATAAAGATAGGATAAAGGAGAAAGAATGGGAGAAAGAATCGGAGAAAAGGGAAAATCTTGACGGAGAAGGCCTCTCTCGCGGTGTTGCGGTTCGTTGGCGCGGCTTGATCGAAAGGGTATTTCCTCGGCATACAAGGGAAAAGTTCTTCCGGCAAGATAAACTGCTCTTCCCCCTCGGTGTTCTTCGCTGGAAACTTGGTCGGGCGCGGAAACTTTCGTGAAAGATTCACAAAAGATTTTTTTCCTTCGGATGTTGAAATATAATTCAGAGAAGGGCGGCTAAAGTTTCTACGGAGGAAATTTTAAGCCGTACATGTACACGGCCGACACACAGCGGCAATTTTCAAGGCATTGTCCGGAAAATTAATTATTGCTCGACAGCTTCTAAAGTAACGAAAACCAAAGTCGGCCAGAATTAGCTGCCGCTAGGTGTTCCGCGCGAATGGAATATCAAATGTAACCGCGCGCGTGCTCGCCGCTAGCAACACGGACACGATTAGCGCAACGAAATTTGTTAACTGTAAAGTTTGGAAACAAGCATCGAACAACGATATTTTTCTCCCAGAATAATATCGTCGTTCGCGTACGTTTTCGTGTTTCGCCGTATTCGACGAGTATTCGCCCGACGTCGAACGACCCTCGAAGAGACAACGCTAGTGGCGCGAACGAAATAATTTTATAGAAAGGCAAAGACCGTTTTTTCGACGACGAAACGTTCTCGCGCGATTTACCGTTGCGGCTGGAACATCGGGTGGTCGGGACTCGGTCGAACAACGAATGCATCGGTTCCGTTTTATCGATACGTCGATAATTAAAAATCCGACTGCCGAACTCAACGGAGAATAATTAGTCGGCGCGAAACGTTACCGCGTCTGTCGCGCGAGCGAACCTTTTGTAATCCCAGCCCCTTCCGGAAAGTAGGTCGAACTTTCGCGAGCTTTCTCTCTTTCTCTTTGCCCGGCTCTTTCTCCCTCGCGTTGCATCGTTGTGCTGTCGGTGGATCGATCCTGGAATTATTAGGTAATTACCGTGGTGCGCTGGGAATAATTTCAGAATCGATTAGGAAAGAGGAAGGGGTGGGAAAGGGGGTGGCAACGTTAGGATCGCTAGTGCGAACTTTCTCGGCTGAAATTAAATGCCGACTCGTTTTGCGTCGAATCGCCTAACCTCGATTCCATCTGGCTTCCGTTCAGCAGCCTGTTCTTAAGTCGCTACCGCGAACTCTCCACACGCGTAATTGGACGTTATCGACGACAGTTCTAGTCGCAAAAATTACAAACTTCCGAGCAGATTTAAAATACCGATCGACTATAATCGTCGGTCCACCGCTAGTTCTCGTAAGATATTCCTTTGCCTTTATCCTTAGAAAAATTCATTACGCTTTCTTCGTGGTTACGAATCGATCGATTGCGGGATCAGAGCGACGATGTTTTTACGAGTTGAAATACGCGATTCAGCTGGCGCTCTCAAAATCTTTGCTCGCGCCACGATGATTTTCAGTCCGTCGAATCGTAGGCGATTGCCAAAGCCGTCGGCGAAAGATACGCGGATAGCCGGTAGAGTTTCGAGGGCCCGTTTCAAGAATTTAAGATAGAAGGGAAATTACGAAGGAAGCGAATACGGAATGAAATTTTGCAGGAACTCGACGCTCCGGCCGTTACTACGAGGATGAACCTGTACGAGACGCGTTTGCAGCCGTACTTTTCTTAACGTCTCCATCGTGAATCGTGTCACCGAGGGAGGGTACCATCCGGCGAGGTCAAAGCTCGAAGCGCGGATCGACGAACAGGGTGGAGGCGCGATAAACATAAAGAAAATGGGGGTGCCGGATGTAGAGCAGGCTAAGAGACGACTCCAGGATATTCTTAGGAAAGCGCAGAAACTCGAGATCCCTCCGCAAGAAGTGATCTCGACGCGGACCGCCCAGAAGCTTCTTGCCAGAACGAGGAACGTCCTGGCATGGACGATCTGGATCACCGTTTTTGTCCTGCTGCTCAGCGGCGTGGTCTATGCCCGTTGGCCGACGAGACAAGAAGTCGAAACCATTAGGACTGTCCTTAGGCGAACGGTGAGTCACGCAAATTATTTTCACCCTTTCGATTACACAGGCTTGTTTGCATTAGGAACTACGATACGTTCCATAATGACTGCCGTATAAATTTTATACATTTTACGTCCTGGTGGCTACAGTTAATCGATATATATATATATATATATATATATATATATATATATATATATATATATATATATATATATATATATATATATATATATATATATAGTACACCGTAACGTTCAACTCTTAAAAAATATCATATCGTATTTGCACACTGTTTTACGACGATGTTATTCGAGCGAGTGTTTGGCGTCTGGCTGAACATTTTCTAGAATATATCTTATTTTAACGGTTTTAAAAAATTGACAAGTTAGTAACGTCGGTATGTAGAAGGTCCTTGTTAGCGTGGAATTTTGGAGAATCGATAATCGTTATTTCGACAAAGTCTGGTTAAACGGAGCAATTATAAAATGCGCGTATTCGTGACAATTTGGAGTTTCGGTGGAGCCGAGTTTTTCCGATACGAAAGTAGCTTGTCGGAATGTTGCGTGTATCGAGGACAAACGTAGGCGCATTGGAAACGAGAGATGAAATTGCATCGGAAAATGAATCGAATTGCTAAGCAATTGGCCCAAGTGAACTCGACGAGGTACGGCGACTCGCATCTAAAATAAAACGCTCGCCTCGACGAACGTAATCGTTGATATGTTCAGAAATAATAAAAAGCATCTCTCTGCCAATCGAACGAGTATCGCGAACGATGATCGCGCATAGATCGATCGATCGGTTTTTATCCCCGAATACCGGTTCGACGAGCATGGTTACTCGATAACGCTATTGTTTCTTGCTTTCTATTTGCGAATCGGAAATTTCCATACCGTCAACTTGGCTCGCGAGCCAAACGGTAATCGCTTTCGATCTCGTCTAATAACCTACAACCGTGTTACGCTTTACGCGCGTTAGTTGCTTATCGCGGTCACCCGTTAATTCGGTTAACTATGTCTTTAACGATCGTTGCATCGTATCGATCGATCCAAAGAAAGCGTTATAAATATTTTTCAATAGCCGCGTTAGCCAGATAGATCGGTCGTATCATCGGCCTCGTCATAAGCCTGATGGCTCTGTTTGCGATTTCGCTGGCAAATATACGAGCGAACGCGACGAATAAGCAAAGGCCGTGTTATTAAGCGAACTTCAAAGTTCACAGGTTGTACCAGCTTCGAAATTAAAACGGAGCGAGTCCAGGGACTAATAAGCGCGCTTGGCGTCCGTCCAAAAACACGGAACAGCGGAGCTCGCTTTTTTCGCGACACCTTATACGCGGATTATTTCGTCAAGTTGATTGTCCCGTGGCGCGGTGGATTTGTTATTCCGTGACGGAATACTCTGCCTAATAGCGTAACGTCGAATAATCCTTGCGCACCGTGGCTCGTCGGTCAACATCATCGACAGACAACGCTGTCGATGCAGTTGCCACCGAAACGCGTTTCTCCTGTTCTATCTGCTTGACATTCCACCTCCTGGTCCCGACCTCCTCTCGGACTCTTCGATTTCTCCCTCAACTTCTCTCGCGCGAATTCGCGTTAAAAAGTTGGAAAGTTCTTTGTTTTATCGGAGAAGGTTCTCGTTTTATCAGAGAGCGTTCTCTTGCTTTATCGGACAACATTTCCGTTACTCTAGCGACGTCTGTCGTTTTCCAAATTGTTTGACAAGCGTGACGATATTTTTAGATATCGAACGATGTTCTTCTATGGATTCTCGCTTAATCTAGATGCCAACTACGACGGATAAACATTGCGGACGAATGAAAGTAAAAGATCGATCCACCTCGAGTTCCTGTGTTGCACGAA